>NC_135783.1:102681446-102903946 GCF_051106095.1 Pogona vitticeps | reverse complement strand
CCTCCCCACCCAACCTATTTAATATAACAACAGTTTCAGATTCATGCCATAGGTAAAAATATGAGTCTTCTGAGAGAAGAGAAATCTTAAATGAAAAGTTGGCTGATATGCTAAAATTCCAAAGGAATGTAAAAATTGGCTTGGCCTTTAAAAGGACGCAGTAGGATCACTACTTGCAATCCACAGCTGTTGCTTCTGGTGACACTTTAAAGTTCTGGCATATTAGCCCAAGATTCAGTCACCTTTTTGGTATTCCCCTTCGGCTAGAGTAACACTTCTGAGGGAAGTTCTGCTGCTTTATTGCAGTCGTGTCCTGTAGTGTTGTGCAGATTCATCTGACTGAGGGAACTTTTTGTGGGGTATTCCATTTTCCTTGTGCAATATATTGCTGTTCAGAAATGTCTTACTATTCTTTCAGCAGAGGTTTAAGCACCTGTAGGCATCTATGTCACATATATCCATGGCATCTGTTATTTTTTGGGACAATATTATGTGAAATAGAATTGTTCACTGTGGTACTTCTTTGTTTAAAACATACTTAAAACAGAAAATACTTTGTAAGCATAATGCCACCACAACAGCCTCTTTCACAATCCAGAAAGGAAATAGAAAGAGCGAGTTTCAGTCTCTAAATGAACCACAGTTACATTAGAGATCTAAATACAGGGAACTGATTATTTTTAGAAATTCAGTTCTTAAAAAAAGGAAAGAAAACAACCTTCAGTTTTATGACTGTGGGATATTGTGCTTATGTATACATAATTCAAAATGCAAGAAAATGGCCCAATATTGCTGCACATTATTGTGCCCATAGTGTGAACAAGTAAGAGGATGTCAAACTTTACATAGCAAAGGGCAGCCTAAATGTTGACACCAGTCAAGATGGTGTACAAGATGCTCTCTTGTGCTCACTAAAATTTACAAAGAATCACCAAACAAGGTAAAATTCCAGAAGCGGACTCCTTTTTCCATCAGTTAACCACTTCTCACCCCAACACAAAGTGATTGTAAGGGCTTTTTTCAACAAGTGTGAATGGTAGTAAGCACAAGAAAAGGAATCCAGTCCTATAACGTTATAGGAGTTATTTAATGTCCTGAATCTGTTTGGAGAATAGGGTATATCACCTGGGAATCCCCAGCTACCAGGGATCAGGACCAGGCTAGAGAGAAAGGGTCAAAGCCCTCCCTCAAGACAAACAAATCTCCCACTCCAGGTCAGAATGACATAGCTAAAATAACATGCATTTTGCCCTTAATGCCTAATAAAAATCTTCTTGTCCTTTGGTCCTGGCTAATGACTAATCCCTCTGCTTATATCACTTGATACCTGAGATTAAATGGCACTAATTAGATTTTCTAGCATCTATTTTTCTGATATTAAATTCCCGAGGACAAGGCATAGCCCCTTGGTGGAGCAGATGCTTCGTAAGTGCAAGGTCCCAAGTTTGGTTCTTGTACCTCTTGTGAAAGAATTAGATAACAGCTGCTGCTAAGGTTGAGCTTTGTTAAGCAGTGAACATGGCCTGGTTCAGCATAGGGCACATCTGTGTGCTCAAGAAGCAAATCAGAATGGGTCTAACTATTGAGGCTTTTTTCCAAAGCATGTTGACCATGGGCTTTTTGTGCTGAGTTTTATACACATAATCTACCTCTATTGGGGAAACTGCAGTTTCCCACTATGTCTGATGTCTGGGAATTGTGGTTCATTCAGGCTATAGTTCGAGAATAATCTCATATCTGAAAAGAAATTTAATCCTGATTTGTTCTCACCAACTGTATTATCACCGCAGAAAAGTGCACAAATGATCTTGTGCTGGCAGAGCAAACCAACATTTTATAAGGCAGTTATAAAAATGAGGGGATGAACAAAAATGTATAATTTTTAAAACAGGTTTCAGATCAGCACCAAATTGGGCACAGTTTTAACAGACAGTCCACTCTTGATTTGTGCCAATTTAGGGACATTTAAGCAAAAAGTTTTTGAATTATTATTTTTTAAAAGTAAAACTGTTTTCCCCATTCAGAAATAGGCAACTCCAAATTCTGCAGATTCAAAATATTTTATACAAATTGAAAAAGCCAATCTTGCTTATCTTGAAAGAGAATGGTTGGTCCTGTCTACTATTTCTCATTTGGAAAGAATCAAGTTTGTAGGGACTGAAATATTGGTCCTCAAAAAAGGTGTTTCATAGGGGAGAAACAGCGAACACTGAGCATGCAGAAAAGCCAGCTTTGTAAACTAGATACATTTTTGCAGCTTCATGGGCATGGAAAGGAGATATTTGGAGAGCAAAGGGCAATTAAAGTTCACAAAAAAGACTTTTAATTTTTTTTATTTAAACAGTAAAAAAATTACCACAGTCTTACTTTATAGAAAGTAAAGGAGTGGCAGTCCTCTAGAAAGGGGGACAGTTTGCCATGAACCTCAAGGAAATATTGTAAAGCATATTCAAAGTATTTCTGCATTAAAAAAGCTTTACTGTGCTTTCAGTAAACATTATTTCAGAATTTCTGAGATTAGACACCTGACACATGTTTTCAAAGGGAAAATCAGTTTCAGGTCTGGGGTAATCTAAACTTCTGAATGAATCAATCAGGGCCTAACTGAATTTTTAAATCCTTCCTGAACAAATGGGGATTTGCACTTCCAAAGGGATTCTGTGACTGGTTGTAAAAACTATTTTTAAAAGATATTTAAAAGAACAGAGAACGAATATTCAGAAGCTCACTCAAACTGTGAAAATTACTATTTTTTGCTTTGTTGCTGGGGATGATCTTGCTTATGTATTTGGTGCCTATATCTTGTCATAGTCTCAGCCATTCTACCCATCTTTCACCACTCAATTGTTTGGTAATTTAAAAAACAACTCTGAAGATGTTATGCATCATCAAGTCACTTCTGATATATGGTGACTATATGAGCTAATGGCCTCTCCAGGACTCTCAAGGGAAACCTCTGAGGCCATTGACAGTCCGGGGGGAAACCTTTAAGGCAGTTGAGTGTTAGAAGATCTTTCCTTGTATTCTAAAAACAACCATCTGAGACTAAACCCTCTAAAAACACAGGTCTGTGTCTTTCACATAAAGAACAGAGAAGAAGAGAGGAAGCTCTAAGTTAGCTGAGAAGGCATGATTTTGAACACTGCCCTACTCCAGACTATCTGGGCATCACCCTGACCTGCAAAAAATATTGTCTAAACATCAAAAGAAAGTTGCTTTAAGAAATAACATGCTTAGCAAACTGGCTGGGTCAGATTAGGGTGCCCACCCACAAACAATAACAGCTTTGTCTCTATGGTACTCCACAGTAGAATATGCTAGTGTCATATAGTATAAATCAGCACATGCTGAACATGTAGCTCTTAATGAATCATGCAGGATTATTACCGGTTGCCTGAAACCTACCCCCACTGAAAAAGTCAATAATTTGTCTGGCATTGTCCTTCTAGTAGTAGTTTGAGAGATGCTAGCAAATAATGAACAAAATAAGGTAATACAGCACTAAACCCATTCACTGCATGGACACTAACTCCCTAGACCAGTGAGTCACAATCTTGGGTAACCCAGGTGTTCTTGGACTGCAACTCCCCAAAACTTCAGCCAGCACACCTAGTGGTGAAGCCTTCTGGAAGTTGCAGTCCAAGAACACCTGGGTTACCCATAGTTGAGAACCACTGCCCTAGACAACTGCTAAAATTGAGGAAAAGTTTTCTCTACACATCTCGGACTCCAAATATTAAACCAGAAGTGTCTAGGCTATACCTATAGAGAGCAAAAACAGCACACATGGCTGAATTGATGGATGCTGTAGACTGTCTCCCACCAGGACTAAAATAGTCTAATTAACATTTTTTTTGTTTTTTTTTAACTATTTTTCATATATGCCCATAATATTAAATGGTGCAACTCCCTAATAAAATTATGAAAGAACAACCTCCCAAATGTCCTGTCACTAGTGTCTCTTCTCAGATGTTGCAAACAAAATAGCATCTCATGTTAGGTTGTTCTCCCTTCCTTCTGACTCCCACCTTAGCAATTTTGTCTTTTTTCTGTCAGTTCCTTTCAAGTCTTGCAAACCAACAGCTCCTTCATTGAGATTATCTGTCTCATGTTAGGTACTCCTCTCTTTGCACTGTTCCAGCCCCACTTTTCTAAGCAATATTGTCTTTTTGGTCACTTCTATATTCTCATTAGATGTGCATAGTAGGATAGCCTCAGTTTAGTCAGTTTTCCTGTAGTGAGAGTTCAAACTTGACTTCATTGAGCATTGACTTTTCTGCCTTTCTGGCTGTTTGTGGTATCTGTAACACTCTCCTCCGACACCACATTTCAAATGAATTAATATTTTCTCCTGTCTTTTTTCACTGTCTTTCTTTTACATAGTATGGATGATTTTGACCTTGGTTTCCAGTGACACTCTTTGCTAACTCTGAGCATTCTCCTGTTGTTGTTGTTTTTAAATATTTGGAACCTATACATGCAACATCTTCATTGAACTTTTGTTCTGGTATAGCTTTCCTTCCTCAGCTTGCCTGACTCAAAGAAAGGGTTTGGAAATTGCAATATAACTGTCCAGTCTGAATTCTGCGGAACAGGGATGACAACATGAGTTCACCTGAGAGGTCAAAGGGTTTGAATGTTTCTCCATTGTATGTGTTGCATTTACACTTCTGCTTTGCCATTTCATTAAGTCCAAAACAGCACTTCAAGATATTTTGGTACATAATAATCCTGCAGTCAGGGCCACAACATCCCTTTAATGGATATTCTAACCAGAAAGTTGTGGCTTATGAAGCTCTACAAAAGAGGTTTTCCTGACTGCAAATATATTTATGCTGCTACATAGCTGAGTGTATCTCAGCATGTTTAGATCTTGGCTTTACTAAGGCCATAATAGGATATTTAAAATGCTGAGCATTATTCTTTATTTCATAATTAGAAGTCATTAATGTGTATGTAATTTCAATAATTTAACTTCAATTGGATGAGTCAGTTTGTGATTAGTTTAGCTTTGCAGAAGTGTATGTGATTATGACCTGAAAGGCAAATTAATAGCAGGATTATGGTCTTATAGATCATACAATTCATTACGTTCACACTAATCAATACCTGGCACTAGCTACTATACCTTCTGTGTATATGTTTCATTCATTCAGATGGGCAGATCTATATTTTTGTTACTTCACTGTTCAATACATATAATAAAGTTGTGGGCTAAAAGCTTTTCAAGAATAGAGTTGCCAGTCTCTCTGGATTAGAGAATGCCTACATTTTTGAAGTAGGACCTGTTCAGTGGCCACTATTATTTTGCATCTCATCTGCATTAACAATTCATTAATGATTGTGATGATACTGTTGCATTATTACATCAACTCCAACTTAATGAAACCTTCCCTGGGATTTCTGGGTATTATGTATTCAGAGGTAGCTATTCAGTCCCACTTTCTGTGGAGTTTGCCCAAGTCCACACAGATGGTGGGGCACATAACCTCATCAGACACACACATTTTGAGTGATCCCAGCCAGACCTTCTCCTGGGAGGTGCAATGAAGATTCAGTCTCTTGACCTCTGCCTCTGGAGCCAGAAGATCTAATCCACTGAGTTCATGCAGAAATCAACAATTCAAAGATATTTCTAAAAAATATAGGATCATGATTATCAGGGGCTAATTATTGTAGTGGATAAGATATTATTTCGAAGTGCAAGAATATGGTTAGACTTCTGTAACTTGAGGCTGCCCCTGAGGATTTATTTTATTTATTTATTTATTTGATTTATACCCCGCCTATCTGGACCAATGGACCACTCTAGGATAGCTTAGAAACCATGGTTAGTAAAAAGTGAAGCTGCAAGGGTAACTAGGAGTGATAAATGGGAACACATGATTCTAGTGCTGGAAGAACTCTACGATCTTTCAGGGTGCCAGCATTTAACTAGAAAGGTGAGCCTGTGGTCCTCAAGATGTTCTAGAATGCCAACCGCAGGGGACTGCCAGGAGTTCAGCATATTTTGGAGGGGGTAAATGTTGCCTACTCTTTCTGCAAGACACGAAACAGAGACAGGAAATACAGTATAGTGTGTGTGTATGAGGGCTATAACTATCGGAAAAACCCAGCTGACACACCTAAGATCTTGAAGGTGTTTCTTCATCGTCCTGCCTTTCTACTAGAGTAATCTCCCAATGCTTTATATGAGGGCACTTGGGGTTGTAGTGTCCCATTCGTTGAACACTCTCTTCACAGATGCTTAAGGACTTATAAAATTTTATATGACTTTTTAAAAATATTTTATCAGTAGAGATGGGCACAAACTACAGAATGGCAGTTCATTATGGTTCATGGTTCATTGCTACTCACCGACCAAGAACTTTCTAACAAAATGAACTGTTCCATGGTTCATGTGATTTGGGATTTCCAGAAGCAGTAGAACAGCCCCTGCGGGAGTTAGCAATGCAAAACATTCAGTGAATTTTCATCTGACTCTCCTCCACACTCCCTCCAAGTTTGGCAAATATTGGACTTGGGACGTATGAGTTGTAACACCTCCCCAAAGCAGGTCCCCCCAGGAAAGTGCTCTTTAATAACTGGCTTGGGGGAAATTAAATGAGTGCTTCATGCATAGGAATGTGAGACAGGGTGTTGTTCATTATGAGGTGGACTGGGGAGGGAACAGAAAGGGGACAGGATGAATGGACTAGCTCACTAAGCATTCTCATCTCATGCTGGCTGCTGCAAAAGTAAAACCACCAGCTGAACAGCCCAGGTGTGGATCCTATAACCATTTATTCCCAGAGAGTAGACATGGAACTCCATGGTTGGCTGCCTGACCTGACAATCAATCCTACACAAAGTTTTCTCTAGGTCCACCCCAACATTGCCTAGGGAATTAAATGTGTAATACCAGGCTATTTGGCCAGCAACAACACACCCAAAAACAAAACGTACAAATCATCAATGCCAATAATATTTCAGTGTTCCATTTTATTCTGGGATGGCAGGTTTCCCCGAAGCACCCCAAGATTGACCCCAAAATAGCCCATCTCTAGTTATCAGTGTCAACTTCTGATTGTTATTTTATGAGTATATTCATATATATTTTTTATTATTCAGTAGATTTTATTCTACATTTTTGTATGCTTCTCAACCTGAAGATGGTATATGCATTGAAATTAAATAAAAGTTCCTAGAGTTCTTCTGACATTAAAAAAGAGCCTCTAATTTTGTAAACTGAAAAGTAATGTGGAGATGAGTGTCCTCTTGTGTCTTGAAATCCATGTCACAGTATTTATAATGATAAGTAAACTTTTTGGAGAGTAGACTGCTTTTAAAGTGGGCATGAAATTTCCTCTTTTTTAAAAAAAGAATAAAAATGGTTTTATATATATTTATATTTATATTAGCAGTGTGTGTTATGTGCCATCAAGTCACAGCCCTAATTGGGTTTTCAAAGCATGTGAGATAGTTAAAGGGTGGTTTTTTTCCCAGTGCCATCCCATGGTTGACCACATAATTGAACTTGGGTCTCCTGTGTCTTAGTATAACATTCTACTCATTAAACCCCACTGTCTCTCAGACGTGGTGATACAAGGGGTGGGGGAGGGAAAGCCTGGGATTTTGCTATTGTAATCCAAGCTTTTGATAACCTAAATGTTGGAGATGGAATTAATTATGCAAAAAGAAGCTAAATACATCCAACATTTTCTCCCTTGAAATCAACAATGCAAAGGGGGGGGAGAGAAAAAGAGGCACGGTTTTAAAAAATTGGAAAACAGTAATACATAGGATCCAATGAAAATACTTTGGGTGTACTCAAGGGCTCGGCGATACATAATGAAAGTTTTGAAAGCTTTGAGATGGAATTTTTTTTAACAAGAGATATTTCCTGTTATTTCAAAAGATGAAAATTATTTGCTGCACAGAGGTGCTGTTCAATACATATCAGACCAAAGATCCCACCGGAGCACTGAGCTAGTTGTATGATCTTGAACCTAGCTTTGATGTGACCAGTATTTCTGTGAAGGCGTGGAAAATGTGAGACTGTTTTTGCTATATTGCTGTCTAAAGCTGATACCAGGCAACAACAGTTCATAAGATCCAACGTCAACAGCATTGTAGTTCATTTTTGAAACAATTAACTGTCACCTCTTAAAATCATTAAAATAAATATTTTGTTCCTTCCTATTTTTTAAAAGTCAATATAATATAGAGGCACAATCATCACATAACAGATGCTCCTGACAGTGCACTGTCTGGCCTATTTAATCTTTACCAGCCACGTCCCCCAGCCAGTAACATGCAATCACCTTCCAGGACTCAGTACTATTGGCTTTATTCAAGGACCAATACACATTCTTTTTATGATGATCTACAGGACACCGAGAAGTCTAAGACCTTCTAATGTCTTTGGTTAACACAAATAGCAGTGACATCTACTTTCACCTCTTCTGTCAGCTCTCAAGCTGCCAAACATTGTAACTTCTACAGACTTTTCAGAGCTAGCCTTTTACTCCATGTCAGTTGCTATTGTAAGCTACTTTGGGCTTATGAAAAGTGGTATACAAATGTTAATTTCAGCTTTATGTTACATTTTGATTTTTTTTTTTTTAAGGAAAAGGTGTCATCGAGTAAATTCACCCTGTACACATTTTATTACCAATTAGGGATGTGCTTTTTGGATTTTGGAGGTCATCACTCCTATAATTTGCTCTTTTGGTGGCTCCACTTACAGGACCTAGATCTTAATTCACTCTTCTGGGAGTTCCACCTACAGGATCCAGACCTTGTAGACACCCACTCTGTGGTCACCTGGAGAGAAGGCCCCGCTGGCAGGCTTCATGCCTTGAATCAAACAACGTCTGGCCCCCAAAACGCACATCACTGTCACCAAAGATATTGGATAAAAACCTGTTTTATTAGATTACGTAGCACTAATAAATTGTTTCTTGACAAGAAGTCTGTGTGCGCGCCTTATATTCCTGATTTCATTATATGGCAGAGGATTTGTATTGAACCACTCAGACGCGTGGAGTAACATCTCCAAGGACAGCATAGGCTTTATAAACTAGTGGGAGGCTAGAAAGGACTCCCAGGAGTCAAGGGACGGCAATTCTACGCCTATTCAATTCTCCCTGTTATTCTCTAGTCACATGCTCATCTGTTCCCAGTTTCTATGCTTCTTCTCCCTCACTATTCTGAGCATGCCTTGGCCTTTGCTACTGTAATCCAGGCTTTTGATAACCTGGATGTTGGAGGTGGAATTAATTATGCAAAAAAGAAGCTACATACATCCTGCTTTTCTTGACTTTCCTTTTTCTTGTGTTTATTTTGTCTTTTCCTTTGGGATTTGCTGGAAGGGAACCTTTGGGTTTTTTTTTTTTTTTGAGCTGCAGAAGCCACATAGCCCAGACTTTGTGCATTCAAAGTATGGGGCTTTGTTGGGATTACTGCACAGATGTTTCTGAGCTCTGGTGTTTCTTAATGCTATGTAGAAGCAAAGAAGTGGAAAAGCCAGGTGCCCTTTTCTTTGAAATACAGCAGGAAGGTTGCATGCATGTGTGTGAAGTACAAATGTGACAGAAACTCCCACTTGGAAGTGCTAAAATTCTTGCAACACCCAGTGAAAGAAAATACCAGGATCCACAATCAAAGAAATTTTGGGCTCCCTGTCCCATCTAGAGTTGCCAGGTCAATGCCACCCCTAAACCAGGGATAGGCCCTTATCATTTCCAAACCTTGCCTGCCCACAGAGGCAAGGCAGGCAATGTCTGGGAGGAGCCCTGAAAGTGATTTATGGAAATGAGCAAGGAGAAATCTAGGTCAAATGGGCCAAGGAAGGGATATGGCAACCCAGAAGCAGCGGGGGCGGGGGGAATAATAGCAACCTAGTCTGGTTGGCCAGGGGGCAACATTCTCCTAGTAGTTGCAGTGGTTGTGTTATTCCCACTAGGGCTCTTATCATGTGCAGCCATAACTGTAGTACACATGACATATAGGAAGTGCTTCCAGGCTGTACATAGCTGGAAGGTTTATTAGGAGTCTATAAGGATTTTTTTCCCCCTGCAGGAACAATATACCACTGTTGCCAAGGGGTATGCGACAGGAAGGCTCACAAACTGTGATGCTGATGCTCCTGGCTTCTTGCTATAGTGGCATTGTGTGAGTGGAGCACACAGGCAAAAGCTTTCACACCGACCCAGTCAACCTGGTTCCTAGCAGGTAATGGAGGAGGATGGCTGTCCAGGCTCCGACACTACTGCATAGACATAAAAGGAACATTTTCCTTCTCTAGTGCTGTTCATGTTGAGATTTGTCTCCCTACTTGGAGAACCATGGAAGGACAGCAATTCCCTGAGGCTCCATCCAGCACTCTAAGATGTGATGACCATCGTCCCCTTGCCCTCTGCTGGTGCAGCCTGGTTCTAGGAGCAGGTTACTGAAAAATTAAAAGGACCAAAGGACTGGTAATATCCAGATTAGTACTGGCAATGTTAGGACTCTTTAACCTTGGAAGGGAGAGGATTGCCTTCCAAAAGTCTGCAGGGAGTTGATTGAGGTAAATCAGAGCTTTCACATGAAATAAGGGTTGTTACTGAACGAGAAATAAAACATAAATTGATTGGCTAGCTATGAAGTTCTCCCAAGAAGCTTAAAGATGGTGGAAGGGTGACTTGTCATATGGCTGTTCAGTTTAGCTTTAGGGAGGAGAGAATCAGCTGGGAAAGATGAGCAGTGGTTGCACTTGGATTGAGCGAAAGACAAGAAAAAACAGTGGGCACAGTGAAGAAGAAACACTTACTCTTTTACTCTGTTTGAACTGAGGAAAAGAGATAGTGATCCTAGGTGATGAGGCAGACACCAGCTGGAAGTTTACCAGCTTGGGCAAGGAAGGAGAGGCCCCTGGAAGCTGAAAAAGAATGAGAGAGAGAGAGAGAATGTGCAAGAGAACTATAATACAATGAGTTATAGACATGGATGCTGAAGGTCATGCAAGAGAAGGGTGATGCCCCAGGGAGCACTTCCTAGGCACACACACACACACACACACAAAAAGAGAACTATGGTTGTTCTCAGTTTGAAACCCCCCCCCCAAAAAAAAGGATGAAGAGGTTGTAAGTAGAGATGGGCACATGATTTGAGGAAGTCCACGAGCCAGAAATTTATGATTTCTTTATGAAATGTTGTTGTTGTTGTTGTTGTTGTTGTTGTTGTTGTTGTTATTATTATTATTATTATTATTATTATTAGTAGTAGTAGTAGTAGTAGTAGTAGTAGTAGTAGTAGTAGTAGTTTGATGGCCTGTCAGCCACCCGGGGGGGCCATCTGCACATGTTCCCACCTCTCAGCTGGGAGGAGGCAGGGTCATGGTCGCTGGCCAGAAGGGGGCTCTCAAGATGACAGTGGCAGTGGAGGAAAAGGAGACAAGTGGCAGGAAAAGGTAAGGAGGCAAGGGGGGCAATAGGAAGAGGGAGGGGTAGCCTGGTGGGGGGCAATGAACCAGGGGGTTTATCAATTGCCAAAAATTCATTGGTTCAGGAAAGTTTGGGTTCTTCAGTTTGGACAAACCTGAACCTATCCAAATCAACAAATTAGTGGTTTTTGATGAATTTTGTGGTTTATTTTTAGCTTCATGCCCATCTCTCGTTTTAAGCTTTCTTGTTCCTTCAATGGAGTGTCTTTCCCCTTTACAGTCCCAGGGACTGGACTTGGGTGGATGTGTGGCACTTCCATCTCCTGGACATCCCAAGCAAGCTGAATGTAGGTGGCCCCTCTCATTTGTCCACATCTGTAGAAACATACTGTTCAACTGCTGCTCAATTTGCCCTTCTAGAAAAAACGTACTAAGTTGCCAGTACACTGCAAGAACTTTTTTGTATTTCTTTCATTTCAGGTTCTTTCTTTCTTTCTTTCTTTCTTTCTTTCTTTCTTTCTTTCTTTATTTATTTATTTATTTATTTATTTATTTATTTAGTGGTTGGAGGGAGGTGAGCCATCTCTGGGCTGCAGCTGGCAGGTGGGACCTGCAACTAATCCCCAGTACCCTCTTCTGAGAAAGAGTTCATCTGGTAAGCCATGCCAGATATGAGTGGAAGATGCAGCACCAGCACCCGGAGGAAGGTTACACTACTGCTACACTATGCAAATGCATTATAGTTCTTTACACCAGTGGTCCCCAACCTTGGGCCTCCAGATGTTCTTGGCCTTCAATTCCCAGAAATCCTGGCCAGCAGAGGTGGTGGTGAAGGCTTCTGGGAGTTATAGTCCAAGAACATCTGGAGGCCCAAGCTTGGGGACCACTGCTTTACACAACACCACCTGCCTATAGAGGTCACATAGATTTGAAGCTATAGCCATTTGTGTTCATTTGCAGTCCACCCTAACACTACCAGCCCTTTCTTTTTAACAACAGACGTTTGTTCTTTGAAGCTTACTGTAACCTCAGAGTTGCTGGCCTGCTCGACAACTGATCTGACAGGCTTCAGCACCTGCCTTCCTTTGACCTGACTCATAAAGTTAAACTCAAAGAGGTATGTTATAGGGAGGACATGCTACATTATCCCTATGTCTCTGAAGTTGCTACTATGTGGATTTAACTAATCCTCTCTTCAGACATCAAAGGTCAAGGGTGTTCCCTTCTCCCTTTGGTACTAATTTAATTTTGCAAGACTTCAATCTAAAACATTCTTTCTGGTGAGTTCTGTCAATGTCCCATTGAGGCCAGTGCAATTAATTATGAGGAACGTTGATTTAATCATCTGTAAATGGTATGTTTTTATTTTTGTGTATAAATTTTGCTGCAGCTTTGCACTTTAGGAAAAGGATTATGTTCAGGAGTTAGGTTTTGTTAGGCCTCATTTAGATTTGAAATGTTCAACAAACTAGAGAAAGATAGTTTTAGAAGAGATAGCTGTGTTAGTCTGTGCTAGCATTATTAAGGAAAAACAAAACAAAAATAAAAAATAAAAGAGACAAAAATTTTATGACATTCTTGAAGGCTTTCATGCCCAGAATCCAATGGTTGCTGTGGGTTTTCTTAAAGACAGGAGTCAGAACTCTGTCTGTGCTCTGTTGCAGTTTGTTGGATAGTTCAGTATTTATAGCTGTGGGATCAGCTTTTGTCCTTTTCAGGAGATTGGGTGATTATTGTAATCAGTGTGTTAATAACAGAGTTCTGACTCCTGTCCTCTGAAGATGTCGGCCACAGAGACTGGTGAAACGTTAGGAAGAAAAACCTTAAGAACATGGCTAAACAGCCCGGAAAATCCACAACAACCAATTTTATGACACCTTAAAGACTAACTGTTACATTTTAATTGAGCTTCCGTGGGTAATCCACTTCCATGAGGCACTGCATGGCAAATATTTATACATGCTGTAGTGAGCACGCTGAAGCCTCTACCAACTCAGGCCTCCAGGAGTGCTCACTTTTCTTCTCAGGTAGCTGCCACCAGGTATTGCTGTTTCAATACCAATAAATCACTGAATCATGTGTTTCTTCAAAACTTAAACTAGTTTATTTGATTAATAAAACAAAATAGGTAAATCACAAGATGTTAATCAAGGTCTCTCACTCACTGACACACACAGACTTTTCCCTCACTGACTGTTTGGCTCACAGGCCCATAGACACACTCATCACTCACTCTCACAAAAACTCTCTCTCTCTAATCCTCCCTCTTACCTCATACACCCCTATATATATTCCAGCTCCTCCCCCTTCGGCACCACCTTCCGTCCCCTCATTGGCTGATGTTCCACTGCCCAGCTGTGATGGACAGGTGAGGGCAGGGCTGAATGCTACACATGCCCCCAAATCAAAGACTGTATTTAGGTGCAAGTCGTTGACCCCTGTTGATATTCAGTTCCCCTCCCAGGAAGCATTGTTCTGTATTTAATTACAATGATTGGTGGCTAAATTAATCCCAGGCATATAAATATGTATAATTTTGTTCTGTATATAGTTACAATGATCAGTGGCTATATATGTTCTGTTATATACAGAACAAAACTAAACAGGCTAAATTAATCCCAGTTAATTTAGCCACCAATCACTGGTGACCTAAGAAACCTTGGTTTGCATTCAGTCCACTGAGATGGGTTTTAAACATGTGTAAACATGTGTATATATTGTCTTAGCTATCTCTCTCTCTTTCTCTCTTTGGATTCTTGTCCAGCAATTTTCTTTTCCCAGAATGGCAATTTCTGAGGTCTTGTGCAAAGTGTCAGATAAACTGAAATTATTTGAAACAGGTTTCTGTGTTTTGCCATTCCTGGTGTCCGATTTGTTTCCATTATAGTAGAACCCCATATTTGCTGGGGACTGGCTCCAAGTTGCACTGTGGCTACTGAAAACCATGGATACTCCCTCCCTCCTTCCCTCCCTTCCCCCCTCTCTCTTGTATCCATAGTATATAAAGCATGGTAAAAGAAAAAAGCAGATTTTTTTCACATACATTACCAGAACTGGCCACTAGATGAAGCCAAAGACCATGCTATGTATTCTTCACTAACAAATATTCATAGCATAATCTTTGCCTCTCTCTGGTGGGTGGTTCTGGTAATACATGGGAAAATATATTTTTTCTGATATTTTTTCTTTCAATATTTTTAATATTTTCAGTGAATAAGTAAAACCATGGATACTGATCCCATGGGTATGGGGGTCCTGCTGTATATTTTTTGCACAGAGATTGTCTTATTTGTTGTATATAGTGTTCAGAGGGGTGTTGTTGGCAAAAGATGGCATAGATAACATTGGCAGAGGAACAGATGAAGGCATCCTTGATCTGTGCCCTTCTTAGGTCCTGTAACTGTATTACCATAATAAATGTGGGGGCAGGGTTGGCATCTAGGTGTTTAGCAGAGTTTAATCCCCATCTCTATGTCAGTGTTATGTAATCCATTGTGTGTTAGTAGTTGTTGAGTTTTAGGGAGGGATTGTCTGCCACCTAAGGCCTGGAAGAGTGTAGTATTCTTGTCAAGAATGGGTTGAGAATCACTTACAGTGCACGTGAATAGTTTCAGAGCTAAAAGTGGGCTAAAAGTGGGATTTGATTGTTTTCTCTTCTGGGTTTGTCCTGCAGTAGGTTGCATCTGGGTATTTCTCTTGCCCTGTTGATTTGTCCCTGAATGATATTGGATGAGTATTTTAGTGTGAGGAACACATTTTGTAGATCCTTGAATTTGAGCAGATGTGATTGCATTTGAGGGCTGGGCTGTAAACAATGGATTTTGCTGTGTGTTCAAGATGGAAGCTGTAGGCATGCAAGTAGGTATATCGATCAGTAGTTTTCAGTACAGCATGGTGTGAAGATGTCCATGTTGGAGTTTCCCAGTGATGTCCAGTTGTGGGAATTGTTCCAGATTGAGGTTGATGTTTGGATGAAAGTTATTGAAATCCCAGTGGAACTTTTCTAGGGATTCTTTTCTATGGGTCCAGATCAGAAAAATGTCACCAGTGTACCTCAAGATAGTTTTCTTTGCTTTGAATTTACAGAGCCTCTCATAAATGTTCTGTCTCCTGTAGTACTCCCTGCAGGCTCCTTAAAGCTTTTTCATGGTAACAACCAAAAGTTTGTTCTTGGTAACCACCAGTCTCAAGAGGATGGAGGCAATCCAAAAGAATGGTTCGTACTTGTTTGTGTACCTTTACTCAATTTGTCCTTTATATATATATATATATATATATCTTTCCTTTACAACATATCTGTCTTTCCCAAAGGAACAACTCTCTTAGGGCTTCATGTAGCATTTTCCTCCCATTATTCTTTCATGCAACAAGACATGTGGATGAGTACACATGGAAAAACATACACTGCAATGGAAAACAAACAAAACAAAATACCCAGCCTTTTGCAAGAAAAACCTGAAGCAAATGAATTTCTGGAATCGTTCCTGTAGATCTTTCGAACAAAATCAGGGCAGAATGCTTCTTTCCTATAAGCTGAATTTCTTGATGGAGGGAAACATTACGGTGCAATCCTATGCCAATTTCTTCGGAAATAAGCTCCATTCACAATTACTGCATTATTTTTAAATTATAATTGTATTGTTGTCTTTCTTGGATCTTGATATCTAACGACCATCATTTTATATGAAAAGCTGTGATATAAAGTATCTTGAAACCAGCACTGGAATAATCATCATCATGATCATCATCACCATCTTAGAACTGCAGAGCTGGAAGGGACCCTATGAATCATTGAGTCCAGCTCCTGTCAAGGAGGCACAGTGGGGGATCGAACTCCCGATTTCTGGCTTTGGAACCAGATACTTAAACCACTGAGATATCTTTGTGGTTTAATGGATCAGTATATGGGTTTGCTGCATTGATACTATCCAGGCACCATAAAAATGAACAATCCTAAACAGATGTAGTGGGAGGGAGGATAAATCTATGTACTGAATCTACTGCCAGCTTGACATTTCTTCTGAAGAAGGGGGTGAGCCTATAGGAGCAATCTCATGATTTCACAATCCACAGCAAAGGAGGATCAAGCAAGCAACCAAGTACCAGAAAGTAGCATGCTGATTTGGAGGTCCAACAAAACCACAAGAAGGCCCCGTGAAAGCCGGATGCAATATTGTCTGCTCATGTTTGCATTGTTAATACTTTTATTTTATTTTTCTACAAAAAGAAGATATGATGATGCCACCTTAAGACTTTACTACGTCTCAGAATGAAGCAATCTGGAAGACTTTCATAGGAGGATGAAGGCTGGGCACAAGGCAACAAGGCAGAACCATGAGGAAATACTGTATGGGGAGACAATCTCTTAAAGCAAACGTAAGTGGTATATAAAGGTTGGGGTAAATAAACCAAGCAGAATTAAATGAAAGACTCTGGTACCTCTGTCTGACAAAATATCAAAGGAATTTTAATAAGCAAGTTGAAGCAGCAGTGACAGACACATATAATTTGCATATGAATACATAAACATTATGTACATTTTAGAGAACCTTTTCCTTTCTGTTATTTCTCATATAGAAGGAAACATATTTCATGTCTTGTTTATTTTGTTTGGTGGGCTTTTGGGAAAGCAGACAAAGAAGAGAGGGAAATGAAAATTAGCTCAGATGTAGTTCGGAAACTAGAAATAATGGGTTGGGGACAGCAGAGCTTACAATAGCTACAGTTTGGACTACATCTCCCAGAATCCACTTCTTGGCACAACCAGTGGACATGCTGCCTGGGGCACTCAAAGAGAGGTAGTAACATTTCCCCTTTTTGGGTTCAAGTAGCTATTCTGTCAATACATAAGAGTGCTCTCAAAATTCATATGGTATGATCTTTCCAAAACGAAGTGCATTTTAATTCCTGTGGTTGATTTGATTTGAACATGAAAGATAAACATGGGAATAAATATCTTCACTAAATTGTATTTGAATTGTATTTACACACCACTCAGTATGACTGCATTTCCAGGCAGCTCACTTTCAAATCCACATCTATCACAATACAAAAACAACCAAGGATGCTTGATTGATTAATTAGGCTCATATATGCTTAACTTTGGCAGTAGATAAATAGGGATCACTTCGGTGGGAAGGTAATAGCGTTCCGTGTCTAAGTCGCACTGGCCATGTGACCACGGAAGATTGTCTTCAGACAAAACGCTGGCTCTGTGGCTTGGAAACGGGGATGAGCACCGCCCCCTAGAGTCGAACACGACTGGACAAAAATTGTCAAGGGGAACCTTTACCTTTACCTTATGCTTAACTTTGGCAGGATTAAACCCAGATTGGTGACCAGAATGGAATTTTCTGCTAGAAATCTTGAAGTCACTTCTCTGAAGTCCAGTTGTAGAATTTTTTAGCAGCAAATTCTCACAAAACCACAAGTCTCAAAATTCTATAGAATGGAGGCGTGACATGGTTACAGTCGTATTAAATAACTGACACTATGCTGTATAGACACACTCAAAGAAATGTGCTGATTTTAAACCTTGTCTTTAAACTGTTAGAGCGTTAAGCTTGTCTTTGAGCTGGCTCCACATTTGCATGGGCCTTTCACCTGTGTTTATTGGCCCCTCACAATGACCTCAGCCTTTTCGTTGGATTGTGTCTCCTTCATTTCCCCACCTTTCTGCTCAATAAAAGCCTCCTAGCAGCTGATGGGAAGGTGAGCATGGCCCTCTGCATAAAGTGGGGGAAAGAAAGTAGGAAAGCAAGCCAATAGTTGTTGTGCATTTTTCGGGCTCTTTGGCCATGTTCTGAAGGTTGTTCTTCCTGACGTTTTGCCAGTCTCTGTTGCCCGCATCTTCAGAGGACTGGAGTAGGAACTCTGTCCATGCTTTGTTGGTGTTTGTTGGATAGTATTTATAACTGTGGGAACGGCTTTTGTCTTTTTTCAGGAGATAGAGTGATCAGCATGTTTTTGTTGTGATAAGGGAGTGGGGAGGGAGAAATTATCTGTCACTGTGATTGGTCTATTTTGTGCAATGATCCCAATGACTACAAAACACAGCATTCACACCAGAATCAAAGAATATGAGAGACATTGCAGATTAAAACAACCGGAAAAATCAGCAGTAGTTGAACATGCTCTTAAACAAGCTGGACATGAAATTCTATTTCAAAATACTGAAGTACTGGACAACACCAGCAATCTGTATGTTAGACTGTACAGGGTAGCCATTAAAATCCATAAACATAAACACAACTTCAACAGGAAAGAAGAAGGCCTAAAACTAAACACGGCCTGGCACCCCATTCTGAAAAATACAAACTGCAAAAGGTCAACGAACTACGCAGCCACAAGGGTCAGGGATCATTGCACAAAAAAGACCAGCTAACGACACCCATCAATCAACCAACAAACACCAACAGAGTATGGACAGAGTTCTTACTCCAGTCCTCTGAAGATGCTCACCTCAGTGACTGGTGAAACGTCAGGAAGAACAACCTTCAAAACACAGCCAAAGAGCCCGAAAAACCCACAACTATTAGATCCCAGCCGTGAAAGCCTTTACGAATACAAAGCAAGCCAATGCCTGGCGGTGGGGGCAGGCAGGGAAGGGAAGCAGAAGAGAAGGCCATAGTGATCAACTAGATCATTTAGTGTCATGTGTATAACAGTAAGCGATTCTGTGCAGGGCATTCCTGAATGATAAGGCCAATGCTTGGGAGGGGATAATACCAAGGGAGAGGTACAAATTGACTTAAATGTGGAGGATAGGATTTAACATTGGTAGCAGAGCTGTTCTCAGCTGCCACCTGCATGTCTTCTTCAGGAATATCCTGAATAATTCATTCAGACGGGTGGGGAAAAGGTTCTATTGCTATCACTGACGTCCCTCGTGGCCATGGAAAGACTCCCACGTTTGCCACACGAATCATGGGCAATACATTTACAGGCAGCATTTCCGTTCAGCTCTATTGATACTGTCCATGACTCAAAAGGGGGTTCCTGCAAAACTACCCAAACGTTGGTTTTGTCCCCCACTGGTTTATGAGAATAGCAAGCACTTCCTGATAGTAGGAGTACAATCGACTCATGAGATGAGCAAGATGGAGTTAAAAATCCCAGGAAACTCTGGTTCTGCCCTCTTGCAGAAATACTGCCACAGATGTCATCATTCAGTCTTTTGAATCATCGTCAGTTTTAGAAACAAAATTGAAAATAGCTGAGGGGAGAAGTGTGCATACAGTGTTAGTTAGAACATGGTGCTGGCAGTTGTGTTGGAAATATTACCTTCTAAGCTGCCTTCTGGATGACTGGGAAATCCTTTGGCCATGTACAGAGGACTGCAGTTGGGAGAGTTTCATCTCTTCCTGTTCCAATGGACAGGAACCAACAGCAGCTTTCTCCTGAGTCGTGTTAACATCAGTTAACATCATGATTTTAGCTAATATGAGATATTTATTCCATTTTAATTCCAAATCCCCTCAGGTATTTAGACAGGAATTGCATTGGCCAGTAGCCTACCAAGCTTCTGCTGGGTGAAAAAAAAATCCCCCCAGTCGTTGTTCAAACAGTGATCTCCCAGAAAGGGGGAAAAAAGAGAGTTCTCTGCTGGTGCAATTGCTGTGCTCCCACAAGTGGTACACTCCTGCATTACCACACTGGCTGGATGTTCTACTCATTGGAAGATCTGAGTAGTTGTCTTTTGTTTATTGTGGAATATATATTGGATATAGGGCAGCACCTGAGGCTGCAAGTTGAAGTAGAAGACAGGCTGGGAAAAGTGGGGGGGGAAAGCACCCTAACCCTTTGTGCCTGCCTATTTTCCCTTTTTTTTTTTCCTTACTGATTTTACACTCCCAGATAAAGGGAAGTTTCCCATGGAAAAACAGCACAAGAAGAAGGGCTGATTATTTTCCCCTGTCTCTCTAGCAAATACATACTGGTTTCATTTGATTTTTTTTTTTTAAAAAAGAGTGTCCCACAAAGTACCACAGAACTATATATAACATACAGTTCTGCTCTCAAATAATTTCATATTTTATTTAAGTGTTTTCATAACTGTACATTTCAAAAAGACCGTGACATTCAAAGCGATGTCCTAGTTCTGGGAATCTTCCTATACTTTTTGCACTGGGTTCCCAGATGGTGTCAGAAATGAATGTATAGTTTGCAGCTTCATAAATTAGTTACATTGAACAATTTCCACCCCTGCAACTTGTGCTGTGAGGAATGCAGTGACAGATAGATTCTGTGCTCTGTTTGCCTATGAGATGATTTCCTTGAAGTCTCGTAATGAGTTGTTTTTGGCAGGATTAATGAGTATTATAATGGTAAATGGATGTTTGCAGCTCAGTTGTGTTCCATCACATAGTAACATGAGGTTTCTGGTCCCTTGGAGGCCATAATTGGTGGCATTAATGCAGTTTTTAATTACACTTCTTGAAAAAAAATGAATTGGAACCAAAACAAAAGCTAAGTGATCATCTCTCTGTAGTGCCATGTGGTGTAAACAGAGTTGCCGTCACTGTCCCCAATATCTGTCTTTTGAATTAGGCTAACCAGAAAAGAAATTAAGCCTTTTATAAGTGACTTGATCTAGATTTTAAACACCATTTGAGGATCATTCTTAACAATGATTTTGTGTTTGCCAGACACAAAGAAATCTTCCTATGTAAACAGAACTATTTTTTTCATACTGTGAAATAGACAAGAATTTTTTCATGGTCTGCTGAATGATTTTAGTCGCTCCAAAAAAAAAGAGTTATGTAGTTGAGGTAAGATTCCTATAGACAGCCATTCATCACGCCTCTTTCTCCCTCTCCTTGTTCAAGGTGATTATTTCTGGACTTATTTCAATCAGGCTTTCATCTGGAAGGAATATTGTACTGAGACACTTTGATCGCATTGGTAGATGAGCTACATAGGAGACTGGCTGGAGGAGAATGTAGTCTATTTCGTATCACCTCTGTTGCAACCACATGGCCTCTAATAATGGCGCTGACTCTTTGATTTGAAGGGCTGTTAATGAACATTCCTCCTTTTAAAGATATTTTAAGGGATGCCCAGTCCCCATGAGGTATGAAGATGAAGAACAATAAGGAGGGTGATCAGGAGCCTTGGACTTATTTATTCACAATTAGTACCTGGATAACAGGGCAACCCACACATAGGTCACCTGGTCGGCATCTTTCCCCCTGGAGTGAGATGCATTATAATTGTAATTTTTTATTTTTGAAAAATCTGATTTGTCATTGGTCCTTTTACTGTAGCCATTGCAATTTTATGTAAATAACTATCTTACATATCTTTTTAAATGATGCTTGGCCTCCTATTTGGTGATACATTAATGGCAATTTTGTAAAGGGACTATTTTCTTCTGCTGTTTCACTTGAGCTTTTAATATTGTTCTTTTTAAAATGAGTTTTAATATATCTGTTGAATGCTTTTAAAATATTGCAATAATCTATTATTTGGTTTTTATCTTTAATACTGTAAGACAGTATTTGTCCTTTAGGACAAAAGCAGCATATAAATGTTTTAAAGAAATAAATAAAATATTATATACATAAAGAGGCCACTCTCAGTTTTTCTGGACCTCTTAGTAGCTTTTGATACCTTCATTTCTGGTATTCGTGGTTGGGCATGCACCTTGGGGGCACTACATTGAGGTGGTTCTGGTCCTTCCTGTCATGTCATGTCTAAAAGTCATCATGTCATTTCCAAAAGTCACTTGGGCTTTTAACATAAACCTCATAACATCTGGTGGTGAATGGCCTAAAGCACTGTAGACCTTATATTTTGCCGACTGAGTTGTGCAAGTGACAATGTGGCAAATTGCCAATGTTGCATGTTTTGCATAACTGCTTAGAGGATTTGGGCCACTGTAAATACAGAGTATCCATTTCTTGTATTTTGGAGTATCTCCTGATCCTAGCAAGTTCTAATTTCCTCCCATGGAAATAGTATCTCCACTGGTGCCAAATAACCAGCCTTTTTAGCTTCTCCATGACTTGCTAAAAAATAGAATTCCTCCCATTCTCTTATACTAATTGTGATAAAAATGAAACGGAAACAGAAACAAATACAGTGGTGCCTCACATAACGAGTGCACCGTTTAATGATGAATTTGCATAGCAATCCGTTTTTTGGGATCACTAATGTGATCGCATACCGATGGTTCCAATGGGCAAAATTCGCTTTGCGACGATCAGTAAGCGTTTCGCTTACCGATCTTCGCATTGCGATGTTTGGGGAACAGCTGATCGGCAGTTCCAAAATGGCCACCGGAAGACCCAAAATGGCCACGTGCAGCGTTTTCACACCCTGCCCTCACTTACCGAGGGCGCGAAAATGCCTGCGCTATGGAGGAACATCGCTGAACGGTGAGTTTGGGGCCCATTGGAATGCATTAAACGAAGTTTAATGCATTCCAATGGGTTTTTCTATTCCGTTTAGCGATGTTTCCGAATAGCAATGGTTAATCCGGAACGGATTAACCTCGCTATGCGCGGCACCACTGTACATGGATTTACTATGGTACTTTTATACCAAGTGGTGTTTTTAATTTTTTTTAATTTTACAAAATACAAGATACAAACTAAAATAATTGTGCTCCCCACCAGCATCGGGACCTTCTGGAAAGCATTTCTTCTCATTGCCTTCCTTTCCAAAACTGCATTGATCCTTGTGTCGGGACTTAACCTTTTCCTCTTATTAACACAAATTCAATATACCACGTGTTTTGTTGGTTTATAAGAAAAAAATTGCACGTTACATGGTTGAAACCTGTGGATATTGTTTGTTATTGTGCATCGAGGTGGCTAAAGCATACCACCATTGTAGCAATTGAGGCTTAAAATCCATACTAGGATTGCGAATTGCAATAAACTGCTATTCATAGCCTTCTGGAGAACATCCTTCCTTGAGAGCCTCATGTTTTTCATGACCGAGGCTCGGCTCTTCACTTTGGTTTTGCTGTTCCCAAATTTTTAATAATTTTGAAACCTTCCTCCTAAATTCATTCCTAAATTTAGTGAGGGAGAAACCTCACTAAAATTCATGCTTCATTGCACATCAATTATTATACTGAGAACCACTTTTCTAGAGTGAATTATAACTACCAGTTTTATAGAGTAGATCCTTTAAAAAAAAAGAAGTTTAAGTATACTGCTATATATAAAAAAACCAAAGATTTTCCAGCATGTGAAGCTTTAAAATAATTCAGATATTATATTTCTAGTCCTTTATCCCTCAAAAGTGAAGTTTAAGGAAATAACTAGAAAAAATATCAAATACAGTCCCCTTAAAATGTACTATTAAATAATTTTCAGAGAATGTATCTATGTTGTATCTGTCTGCAGTTGAATTCAGCTCTAACTGAAGATAATAATCAATGTTACGTATGTTTAATTAAGAACTTACTGAATACTAACAAAACAGTTTATTTAGTTTCTAAAAAGACATGATTTAGTTTCTTATTAAACAGCTTTATGTTTGCTTCTAGCCCTGCTGTGTGACTGTACAGCAGATAAAAGTACTCTTTTTAATATTATATATTATAGTGGGAATAATTTCTGATCTTTAGATTTTGTTTGTAATCCATCTGAAAACATTGCAGGGTCATTATATCCATATCATCATTTGCAATGCTACCTTTTGGCATAAAAATGTAACATCTGGTTTGGAAAAGCCATTATAGATGCAGTACAAGGGACTTCTGTTATTCCTTTTTCTTTTTCAGTAGAGATGTATACTTGCTTTTACAACTACAATTCCTAAAGACCATGTTGTTGTTGTGAATCAATGAGTGAACGATATGAGCCCTTCTTCAGCTCTAACATACTGATTGATATGACACCATACAACTGCAGTGCCCCCACTGAATTTGTAGTAGATGTTTATGAGAGATAGGAGAGTGGTCATTCACACAGATAGTCTTGGCTGTATCTGCACTAGAAAGGTGTATCAATCTGATAGAACTTCAGCTATCACATCTCCATCCTAAGAAAGTAGAGATGTGTGATTTGGTGAAGGACAGGACTCTGTGCTAGTGACCTCTAGGGCATACCTCAGAACTTACAATAAGTTCAGTTTTAATAAAATAATTCCACATGAAACACCTAGCAAGATCAAAATATCTGTATTAGAGATGGGGGTATTCGTATACAAATACCCCCATGCAGGATGACTCGCCTTCTGCTGTTACTGCAGGCTCCGCACTCCCTTCCTATCACTCTGGAGCTGCGAGCCACTCTTCAACCTGGCAGGGATGCTCGTCCTCCCGCTTCCAGCCAGGAGTGGCTCGCAGAACGTGAGCTCCAGAGTGATAAGAAGAGAGCGCGGAGTCCCCAGCAACAGTGGAAGGTGAGTGGACAGTCTGGCCCCAGGGGGGCTGGACCCTCATTATGTCAACCTGTCCGGGGGTATTTGTGTACGAATATGAATACCTCCATCTCTAATCTGTATATATTGGGTTGGATTCAGGCTTGGTCATATTTTCAATTGGCCTATTGAAATCAATTTGAGTACTATATGAGTGATTATTCTGGATCTATGATGATGATGATTATGAGTAGGAGGAATGTATAATAGAGAAGCACAAGCCTTTGTTTATACATGCAGTATTAAGAAATGGCACCTCTGAGCAAACATGCCATTTCAAATATGAGCATCTTCATCCTTTATGCTATTATAAGGGCATTTTATTCAAGAAATTAGATGAAGCGAGAATAGCAACAGTGACAAATGCATAATAAATGGAAACGTTTTGTAAAATGTTCTGTTTTACATGGGCTTTGTTTAACGAAAGCTACTTATTCTTGGATCTAGAACTGTCACTGGGGCTTCCAATTGCTGACCTGAGGATGGTAAAGCAGAGTGTCATTTCAACATGCTGTAGCAATGGAAGAAGGCTATTTCCTGAACATCTCCATGCCACAATGTAATTAAAGATACAGGCTCCCACTTTTGGGTCAAGAGTTGACAGATATCTCAGCACTCAAAAGAGCATTTACCAGGAACAGACTAGAAACCATAGTTTCTTTTTGACAGCACCAGGTGTTTTCATATCTCGAACAAAATGTCAACATTACACCCTTCCTCTAGGCAGGTTTCTCCTGTCCTTACACATTGAGAAGGAGGTTGGAGGTAGAAAAACATTGCCCACTTTGCAATATGCTACCTAAAACAATGCTACTTCATTTTGTGTTAAGGCCAGTTCCGTTGGCACATAAAGCTAAGATCTATTTTCACATCTGTATAAAATAAGTTCTTCCATTTGTTGAGCCTGATTAATTATCACAGTTACATCCACATATGTCTTCAGGAAGAGGCTGTAACATTAAAGGGCGTCTATGTAAATTGTACTCCTTGTTATTCCATCCACAACCTCGTGTTTCAACTTCTGATGATACAACATGGTCTTCATCATAAAAAAAGAAAAATTAATGATAAATTAATTAATCATAATTGTAATGCCTTAAGTCAATATGGGCTATCAACAAAGTGAATAACAAAAGATGGGTGTAAAATATTGAAAAACATGGCAATAAGGAAAACGATATTTTATGGCATGGGACTGCATTGTCTGACAAGGTTTGTGCTTTGAGAATCTGATGAGAAGAGTTTGCTAAAAGCAAGATGTAGACACCAAGAATCAAATTCACCCAGAAATAGTATTTGAATGCTTAAAAAGTTGTTGTTTTCCTCTTCTTGTTGTACACAGTATGTTTTAGGCCCTTCATAAATCACACAAGCAGAAGACTACTGAGGGAGGAGAGGCTTATTATGCACATAAAGTTACCTCATGAGGCCTTTGCTTGCTTACTCTCTCTATATATATATATATAATGAAAATCCTGATGTTAAATAAGTCACTGAACTGCAAGAACATTATATATGTTCTTTTGCATCATGGGTAGACATAATCTATGGGGGAAAATATATGTTTGCTAGGGACAGGAATATATGAAAAAAAGGACTTTTGGAAAAAAGGGGTGAGAGAAAAGAATGTTGACACTGAATATGCCTGGGTTTTATTTTCTGTAAGAATGGTGTAACATCAAGCATTTTATTCCCCCCGCCCCGAATAAAATAAATAAATAAATAAATAAAAATAAAATATTCATTTTAATTACCAGTGTTCTTTTCAGATACAGCTTTGCTCTCTGCATAATGGAATAGAATCTTTTTATGCTAGATTGCTTTGTTTTCTTTTTCTTTTCTTTTTTCTCTTTTCTTTCTTACTTTCTTGCAGTGGGCTGATTCTGCTGTATATAATCTAATAAAAATCATCTATGCTTTTTTTCACCCTACAATGGGTTGAATCTGTGTGGTCCTTCTTCTCTCCTCCACCAGATAAATCTCCTCTATAAGTTCAGTAAGGCAGACAGTGGCTGGCTATCACTGTCCATTAGCATTACTGAGGCTTGGTTATTTTACAGAACGTTTCTATGCATTTTACTTAATTTTTTACTGTCTGTGCTACCAATGGCATAGTATTCTCTCGCATACAAATATCACAGATATAAAATTTTCCATTCTATCTCTCTGCGCGCTGCCATAGACAGCCCTCAAATATTTCTGCTTAAGTGACAGTAATGATGGTGCCAGGTAATATGCGAGGGAGGTTTTGTTGCGATTATCTTATTTTATAGTTTTTATTAATATATTGATATAAAAGATAAGACCATTTCACTTCTGTAAATTTTTGTCTCTGCAATTTGTTCTTTTCACTGAACAAACATATTTAGGATGCCACTCAGCGACACTGATTGAATATTTATTTAGAACAAATACCACTATTACCCAACTAGCTGGAAAATCCATGAGTTAGGTTTTGATAGCAGAAGCATTTCTCTGCAATTTATGTGCGCATGCAAATCTTTGGTGCTTTGGATATAGGGTAAAGTATTTGCTTTATATGTATTATTTTGTTTGAATACACGAAAGCTGGTTTGATTTGTATGTTTCCTCCCTTATAGAATTGTTCCAAGGCTCTGTCAGAGATCACGTAGAGTAATTTTTCCCATCAATCTTTGCTGTGCAGCCATGCACGAATGCAGTAGGAAAAAGGGGGCAGAAATCAAATCACTTAATTGCAGCATTTTTCATCTACATCTTTTGTTTTATGGTGGTAAAGGCCCCGAAGTAGCCTACCATGATTCATGGCTGTCACGGCTGCCGTTAGCAGTTCAATCTTTCATTCTCGGCATTTTGGTACTGAAAGTACCTACACAATTACTTTGATGAATATGACTTGTTTGTTTTTTCTCCATTTTTAGCAGAGAGGGGGTTCTGCTTAATACAGACATTTAAATAAAACACTATTCTTGCCTACCATATCTGCACAGTCTTTCTAAAGCTGTGCATCTAGAGGTGCTCTTATATCAGACAAATAGTTCTTCAAGTATCTTGAGACTTAGCTCTTATTATCACACTTAGACAATAGCAAACCCTGGAAAATATCTCCCAGTCCCACAGAAAAAGAACAATTTCCCTTTTAAATCTCTATGTTTGTGACCATTTTCTCCATTCCTTGAATATCCTTTTCATCATCCCCTGCTTCCCAACCCAAGTCCATTTGAGAACAAGACGTGTGGGAACCTCCAGAGGAATATGTCTATGGCTGGTCACAAAGTTAATATGATTTTTGGAAGTATGTGGAGACATCTTAGGAAACCACTAAAGATATTTGCATATTTGGAGAAATGTCAGTGAGGTCAGCAGGTGTTTTGAGACTATCAAACTGAGCAAGGTTTTAACCTCTTACTCTCTCTGCTGCACTCTTTCAGTATAAAATAGGCACTTTTAAAGGAATGCATGTAATTTCATTTCTTTGTTAGTATACTCAAAAGTAGCTGAATAGTTCAGTGGTTTAGATATCTGCCCGTGGGGCCAGAGGTTGTGAATTTGATTCCCCATTGTGCCTCCTGCAAGTAGAGCCAGCCTGTGTAGCCTTGGGCAAGCCACACAGTTTCAGCCTGCCCCCAAAGAAGGGAATGGTAAAGCAAAAAAGCAAAGGGTGCTGCTTATATACCGACCCATAGTGCTTCAAGCACTCTCTGGGTGGTTTACAAGTTAATTATGCAGGCTACACATTGCCCCCCCCCCCAAGCGAGCTGGGTACTCATTTTACCGACCTTGGAAGGATAGAAGGCTGAGTCAACCTTGAGCCGACTACCTGGGATTTGAACCCCAGGTAGTGAGCACAGTTTTGGCTGCAGTACAGCAGTTTAACCACTGTGCCACGAGACTCTTGGTAAACTACTTCTAAGTACTCTCTACCCAGAAAACCCTAAAAAGGGTCACCATATATTAATTCAGAAGTAACTTGATGGGACATTGTTATTAATATATATACTGGCTATTTATATATATATATATATATAAAGGACTTAATAAACATGCTTAAAACTGCACTTCATTCTGTCTTTATACCACATTCACCTAGTTGTACTGTACACTGGCAATTAAATATATATATATAATTAAATATATATTTAATAGCCAGTATACAGTACAACTAGGTGAAAATGAAGTGCAGTTTTAAGCGTGTTTATTAAGTCCTTTTAATTACAGCATGATTAAATATCCACTGTGCTCCTGTTCATGGCTGTCTAGAAGTAAGTCCTATTAAGTTCAATTAAGCTTATTTCTGGGGAAGCTGAATACTGTATATGTTAGTATTTTTAGGAACACAGTTGCTTGAATACCATTGAATATAAACATACATACTTCCGAGTAAAGAATATCTAGGTTGCATGCCAATTATCTAATTTTGATGCTCTGTTCATTATTCATAACAAAACATGAAGCAGGTATCAATAGCTAAATAGTTTGCATGACTAATAATGAACCAGATATTATTTGATTATCAAGGTACCTGAAAGATACATATAGCTGATAGGTACAGATAGGTTTTGTGTAACCATGGATAATGTGTGAAACCACCCTTAATCTGAGGAAGTTGGTACATTACTAATTGTTATACTTTATGGTCATGGATTGCTGCCTTGTCGTAGCGAAAGGGCTTGAGTAGCTCAGAGAAGCTATGGGCTATGCCATGCCGGGCCACCCAAGATGGACAGGTCATAGAGGAGAGTTCTGATTAAACGCAATCCACCTGGAGTAGGAAATGGCAATGCCGCTCCAGTATCTTTGCCAAGAAAATCCAATGAACAGAAACAAAAGGCTAAAAGATATGACGCTGCAAGATGGGACCCTCAGGTCGGAAGGCGTCCAACATGTTACGGAGGAAGAGCAGAGGACAAGTACAAGTATCTCCAGAGCTAATGAAGTGGTTGGGCCAAAGCCGAAAGGACGCTCAGCTGTGGACGTGCCTGGACGTGAAAGGAAAGTCCGATGCTGGAAAGAAAAATACTGCATAGGAACCTGGAATGTAAGATCTATGAACCTTGGGAAGCTGGAGGTGGTCAAACAGGAGATGGCAAGAATAAACATCGACATTCTGGGCATCAGTGAACTAAAATGGATGGGAATGGGTGATTTCAACTCAGATGATTATCATGTCTACTATTGTGGGCAAGAATCCCGTAGAAGGAATGGAGTAGCCCTCATAGTCAACAAAAGAGTGGGAAAAGCCATAATGGGATATAATCTCAAAAATGATAGAATGATGTCAATACGTATCCAAGGCAGACATTTCGACTTCACAGTAATCCAAGTTTATGCACCAACCCACCGATGCTGAGGAGACTGAAACTGAACAATTTTATGAAGATTTACAACACCTTCTAGAACTGACACCAAAGAAAGATGTTCTTCTCATTCTGGGCGACTGGAATGCTAAGGTAGGGAGTCAAGAGATAAAAGGAACAACAGGGAAGTTTGGCCTTGGAGTTCCAAATGAAGCAGGGCAATGCTAATAGAGTTTTGTGAACAAGCTGGTCATCACAAAGACTCTTTTCCAACAATACAAGAGGTGACTCTACACATGGAAATCACCAGATGGGCAATACCGAAATCAGGTTGATTATATTCTCTGCAGACAAAGATGGAGAAGCTCAATACAGTCAGCAAAAACAAGACTTGGAGCTGATTGTGGCTCTGATCATCAGCTTCTCATAGCAAAATTCAAGCTTAAACTGAAGAGAGTAGGAAAATCCACTGGTTTAGTCAGGTATAATCTAAACCACATCCCTTATGAATACACAGTGGAAGTGAAGAACATATTTAAGGAACTAGATTTGGTGAGAAACCTATATGTGGGACAGGAAGCAACAGTTAGAACTGGATATGGGATAACAAATTGGTTCAAAACTGGGAAAGGAATACGACAAGGCTGTATATTGTCCCCCTGCTTATTCAACTTATATGCAGAATACATCATGCGAAAGGCTGGACTGGAGGAATCCCAAGCCGGAATTAAGATTGCCATAAGAAATATCAACAACCTCTGATACGCAGATGATACCACTCTGATGGCAGAAAGTGAGGAGGAATTTATTTATTTATTTATTTATTTATTTATTTATTTATTTATTTATTTATTTATTTATTTTATATGCCGCCCACTCTACCCAAAGGTCTCTACCCAATTAAGGAACCTTGTAATGAGGGTGAAAGAGGAGAGTGAAAAAAATGGTCTGAAACTCAACATCAAAAAAACTAAGATCATGGCTACTGGTCCCATCACCTCCTGGCAAATAGAAGGGGAAGATGTGGAAGCAGTGACAGATTTTACTTTCTTGGGCTCCATGATCACCACAGATGGAGACAGCAGCAACGAAATTAAAAAATGCCTGCTTCTTGGGAGGAAAGTGATGACAAACCTTGACAGCATTCTAAAAAGCAGAGACATCACCTTGTCAACAAAAGTCCACATAGTCAAAGCTATGGTTTTTCCTATAGTGATGTATGGAAGTGAGAGCAGGACCATAAAGAAAGCTGACCGCGGAAGAATTGATGCCTTTGAATTGTGGTGCTGGAGGAGACTCTTGAGCGTCCCCTGGACTGCAAGGAGAACAAACCTATCAATTCTAAAGGAAATCAACCCTGAGTGCTCCCTGGAAGGACAGATCCTGAAGCTGAGGCTCCAATAATTTGTCCATCTCATGAGAAGAGAAGACTCCTTAGAAAAGACCTTGATATTAGGAAAGTGTGACGGCAAGAGGAGAAGGGGACGACAGAGGATGAGATGGTTGGAGAGTGTCACTGAAGCCACCAACATGACTTTGACCCAACTCCAGGAGGCAGTGGAAGATAGGAGAGCCTGGCGTGCTCTGGTCCATGGGGTCACAAAGAGTTGGACACGACTTTATGACTAAACAAACGATGGTCGGAATATATTTTGGAAAATCCTGACCTTATGCTTCTGTGGTATTTGTTTACTCCACAGAGGAATAGTAAAATGTTTTGGATAAGGGACTTAGAATCAAAGTAGATGATATAGTCAGAATGTTAGAACTAGGGTCTCTTTACATTAAGTGTTGAGATCCATCTGTCACAGCAAAAAGTTTTCTTCATCTTGCAGATTAACTTGCTTTATTTTGTGATTGGTCTTCAGAAGCTACATACAGTCTTTATTAACCAATCTGATTGCTCAGACATGCAGTTCTCAGAGAATCCTGTTATTTGACAACCAGCATGGTATCATCATGCAAGCCGAATATCTCACGTAATATGAAGTTACTCCAAATCTCAATGGCTAATTCCAACTAGAGTATTTATTGATTTATTTTTTCCATTCTGTTTGTATCCCACCTTCCCTCTAATCAAGAAGTCCCCAACCCCTGGTCTGCGGCCTGGTGCCAGTCCGTGGCCTGAGACAGACTGGGCCACTGAGACAGACCTCCTGCCTCACCCCCCGCATGCACTCACCCCTGCACAGCCCGTTTGCATGTGCACATGCGCTCCAGCACGCCCGTGTGAGCATCACACTGCCGTTTGCATGTGCACATGCACAAATGGCGGTGTGGAGCTCACACAGATGCATGCTTGTGCAAGAGAGAGAGTGTACTTGCTCATGCATGTGCAGGAGCGCGGGAGGTGCCCCGCCCTCCCCAGCTGGTCTGCAGACTGGAAAAGGCTGGGGACCACTGCTCTAACCAGTTCACCATAGCATACATGCCCTCCTCCTTTCTTTATCCTCACAACACACTATGTTATATATTAGACCAAGATATATGGAGTGACCATCTTGTAGGTTTCATCACCAAGTGAAGATTTGAATCCCAGTCTCCTGACTCAACACTTATGTGATTCCCATTGTTTCAGCAGCTCCATGATAGTCAACATAAAATTTCAGTTTATTTCTTGGTTTCTACAATGCTTATGTTTTGTTAAGATGCAGTAGCATTATAAGCTCTCATTCCTTAGCAGTGTAAGCTGTCACACATCTGCTAAGCTACATCCTTACTGGAATAGAATAGATCGGGAACTTGTTGGGACTTTTCTTAGAGTAGATATATATATTATTATTAGTTTTATTTATATGCCACATTTCTCCCAACAAGGGACCCAAAGTGGCTCACAACATTAAAATTCACACAATTAAAAATACAATAAGTTAAATATTAAAAGACAAATTAAACAATGCATGATTTAAAATAAAAGTAAAAGATTAAAACATGAAAACATTAAAATTATCTGCTAAAATGGGGTTCAGGGATTCAGCTGTAATTATTAAAAGCCTGCCTGAAGAGATGAGTCTTTAGCTTTGTTCGGAAGAATAAAAGGGAAGGGGCCATCCTAATCTCCCGAGGAGAGTGTTCCATAGCCTGGGAGCTGCCACAGAGAAGGCCCTCTCCCGTGTCCCCATCAGCTGTGCTTGTGCTAGCAATGGGACTGATAGGAGCGCCTCCTCTGCTGATCTTAATTGCAGAAGGTGCATTTAGGGAGATATAATCCTCCAGGTAGCCTGAACTCAAGCTATATAGGGCTTTATAGTTAATGACCAACATGTGGGCCCGGAAACAGACTGGTAGCCAGTGCAGTTCTTGTAGCAGATTCGTTATATGTTCCCTGTAGCTGGCCCCAGTCAGTAGTCTGGCTGCAGAGCTTTGCACCAGCTGAAGTTTCCAAACTGTCTTCAAAGGCAGCCCCACATAGAGCATGTTACAGTAATCCAAACAGGATGTAACTAAGTCATGTGTCACTGTAGCCAAATCTGACATCTCAAGGTGTATAGCTGTGCACTCCTAATCAAGACAGCTGATAACACTATGCAACATACCAGAAGCTAAGAATCTGAAAAAACTAAAGACAACCTATATCTAAAAGGGTGTGTAACTAGGGAATTAATGGCACTTGCCATGAAAATTAGCACACCAATTTTCCCATCCAATATGCTGCTGTAGCTATATACAGTAGCCTTCTTAGAAATCCTGGTAATGGCTTTAACAAGGCCAGCATTAATCTCTCCAGAGAGCCAGTGGGGTACAGAGGTTAGACCTAAGTTCGTGTCCCTGCTCAGCAACAAAGGTCACCATGGCATTCTGTAATTCTGAGCCGGTCATATCACTTCACACATGTTCGAGGGAAGGTGGAATAGAGGGGAGTTATTATTTCTCCTCTCCTCTTTCTCCTCCCATCTGTTTGGTACAGACAAGGAGGTTAGAATGGGTGTACTGTAAGTTTGCACTGATTCTTTTGAGTTCACAATTAAGGTGAAGTCTGATGAGAGAAGTCCCCAGAGGGTAACATGGTGGTATAACATGCATGTATTACATGAGGTAGAATGTTCATTTAGTGACTGAGAAGGAAGGCTTCATTGTTTTGGACTTCTTTTTTTTAAAAAACGATGGCAATGTGCTTGTTTCCCTATCGCCTTATCATCAGCATGGGATATGGAATAATGGTGGTAGTTTTCTCCTCCTACTGAAAAGCTGCAGCAATCAGGAGCTGGGGTATGTGGCAAGAAGGGAGGGGAAAACAGCAGCAGTTCTGATTGAATGTGAACGTTTCAGGTTTGAAAATATGTGCTACCTACTAAAATGAACTATCGACTAATTCTGAAAGAAATGTTATATGAGCTTAACGTTCATCTTCATCCCCTCAGTAATGAGAAGAATTAGACTGGCTTCCATATGGGGAATATTTATTTTAGCAATACAAGAAAATGTATTTCCCTAATTTTTTTTTCAGTATGCACAATGCCTTAAATTTTACAGATGTGATTAATGCTTTAATTTGCTGTTCTAGCTGGCTACAAGTTTACCATACAATATAAATTACATACAAAGAAATTTGCTTATATGGAGTCTAATTCATATGCTCTTTAACCACCATGTGTGGTAGCAGCTCTGCCTTCTCTATAGAACAAGCAAGCGCTTGTGCAATCAATTTGAAAAACAAGAAAACATTGGAGGCATTTTTTAAACAGTCAAAACCGCAGCATTTCTGCAGCCAACATATGCTGTAATTAGTGTTTGTTTTAGCAGGGTTCAGTGAATGAGGTATGAGCAAAATGAACTAAGAGATGAATTATTACAATCGGTTGATGTATTTTCTTTACTAATTTTTATCACTAGGGTATAGTATTTACAATAGATCTTATTTAAACAGATTATAATCCTAAATGCATTTGCTAGGGACTCTGTTCCATTGACCTGAAGACTACATAGACACACTTCTAAAGCAAAGAAGCATGGAATTGCTCTGATGAACGTAAGTAAAGGAATCCAGATCCAGTGGAAATAGAAATGTCTATGTGGAAAACATTCAGAAATTAAGTATCACTGTTGATTTTTTAAGGCGTGTTTCAGTATAGTTGACTGTCCCATTTGAAATCAAGGTGCATTTACACATTGTTTTAACTGGAGACTGGATTCTGTCTAACCCTGCAGAATACATGTTAACGTTCTGCTTCTAATTCCTTTTCCACTTTTACCTGCAACGAGCAATCCCAATGGTTCATATTGCTCTGTTCAAGAATATGATAACTAGAGGATACTGTGATTTTGATGTGGCCTTTTCCAAGAGAGCAGATATCAAACAACATTTGTTTGGCATTTGAAAGTTTCTCTCTTGGGCTTTTTAAAAAGCGCTCCTTCTGATCTCTCTCTCTCTCTCCCAATTCCCTTGGATCAGGGAAGGACCATTTTGAGCCTGAAGGCTTTCAGAGGTCTGATCGGACTTGCCTGCTCAAAATAAAACTAATTATCAAAAAACATAAGGGAAATTGTGTTCAAACAAGAGTGATTGTATGTGAAACAATGCATGTAGTCCCTTACACATTGTTTTGGCTCTTAAGTACCCCAAAATGGGTTTTTGAGGACCTGGTGTGACATCTGGTTGAGTTCTGGCAATTCTCAACTCATCCTAGATCTACCATCCTCTGCAGAAGTAAACACTGGGGGGGGGGAGGGGGGAACACTCTTAAAACCCTCTAACTGTGTAGTGGAAAAAAAATTCAAGGACCTACAGGACAGAATTAGCTTCAAAGTTCCCCGCAGTAGACTACCTATGATAACTTGAAATTTGTATTAAAATTGTTTCTGTTCCCTTCTCTTATTTGCAATTGTGTTTGCTCTTTTCTGGAGGTTTTGGGCAGTATTTTATGGAGTAGCTAGAATAACTTTATTGCAAACTGCAGGTGCCATTAGAATGCCAGGTGATTGGAGAGGATTGTGATGCAATACCACAAATGCTTCAGTTTCCTCTATTATATTTGTCAGTTCCATTAATTAAGGAAAAGGCAAGTATGGAGCATTCAATTCAAAGTGCAATTTGCCCCTCTGGTGATGTAGGACATACCCACCCATTTTTTAAAAAATTAGAACCAGAAATGCCAACACAAGACAAATGCTTCTCTTCCTTAAGCAGGATAGGGCGACAGATGCCTGCTGGAACCCTTTAATCATGGAATCCTAATATTAGGAGGAACGATTGCATGCTAACAAGTAGGTACAACAGTGATATCTACATGCACTAAAATAATACAAGAGGATGTCTGTCTGTCTCTCTGAGTCACAGTTACAAGGCCATGAACTTCCAAAAATGAATGTTGGTTTGCCTACTGAGGGGACCCTAAGGGCCTTCAGATTTTTCGTTTTTAGGATGCAATAATTCCACTATGTCTAAGTGTTTGCAGTCCGTAGGATCCACATAACAAACTTCCCCAGTTAGTGCACAGGAGATAGTTTAAATGCTGGGATAGGGGGGATTAGTTAAAGGGACAGTATATTCTCTCCTCATGCTGTGGGTCAACCCCCCCCCCAGGGTCATGAAGTGGGCAGACCAGTTTCCCAGGGGACAGTAGGTGTGCACCATGGCAGAGGGCATGTGTATGGAGCCATTAGCTATAGCTTCACATGGATGGGGCAGACACAGTCTCCAGCACTGACAGTTGTGTAACTTAATTAAAAGGTTCAGGATACCAGACTAAGGGCTATTCTAATCCAAATGAAGCCAAATGCTTTCACTGGTAAGAAAGAGTATTTCCTAACTTAACTGACAAGTATTCTGGCCATGTGTTGTGAGCCAGTTCTAGAGGAGTACTGAAGAATACTTGTTGGAGAGCAACATATAGTTTCTTGTCACAAGGCTAACCCTTCTATCCCTTCCACAATGTCATGCGTTGCATTACATCTCCTGTCATTCTTCATGGCATCTAGGTCAAAGCATACTGTGAACATCAAGTTGGGGCAAGCCATCTCAGACTATTTAAAGATCTTTCCAGACCAAATTACCTTATAGTAGGAGTGAAAAATATTTTGAATCCAGGGTTTAAATTCTAACTGGGCAGTGGTCTCAGGGGCTGCATTCTAGTAGTAGGTGGTGCTACCATTACTGTGTGTAACCAAATCAAAGCAGGGAGGGTCAAATATGATTCTTACTGATATAGATATTTCCCTATCAAGTGGGGCAGCTCCTGGATTGGCACGGTTGTGTGTGCCTCACCAAGCACATGAAGCATACCTCAGTTCTGTACATGTCCACTCTGCCTGTGAAGCCCATTTTGCTAGACTACAAAGAAGAGCACAGTTTATGTACAGCAACTTCCTGGATGACAAAGTGCAACACAGTTCAGTGCAACAGCTTCCCTAGCCTTTGAATGCCCTCTTCCCTCATCTCCAGTCATTGATCTGAAATAACCTAAGAAGAAGCTGGCAGGCCACCTGGAGAACCTTCATGGTCTGCATCCAGTTCATGGTATGGAGTTTCCTTTTTCCTGCCTTGTGCCATGGCCTTAATTTAATAAGCTCTGTCTTCCCACATCCTGTTTTACGACTGTTGCCAAGCCCGTGAGCCAGCCTGTCTGTACAGTGTCTCTTTCAATATAATAGTAAATACATTTGTTTAATTTATTGAATCTGAGTAATAATAATCCTCTTGAAATTTAAAGATAGTTGTACTAATAAAGCATGTTGATAGAAAACCAATTACGTGGCATTCCATGTGTGAAGTAGATTAATAGAATGTTTCTTCAACTTTAAAAGTGCAAGAAAGCTATTAAATTTGTAGTGTATATTATCCATAAAATAATTATTTTCACATGAGAGTCTACATTGTCTAATGGTATCTGCTTACGGAGAACAGTATCATGAAATCTTTAATGAGCTATCACTTTTTGTCTTGATTAACCATATTCACACTGTATATTTCTTCCAAGTTATACTTTTTTCCCCTCAGCATATCACTTGTCACATTTATCCTTCATCATCCCTTTGTCTTTTTTAACTTCTCCAGAAAGCACCAGGAAATTATCTTGCTCAGTTCCCATGAAAATGATCAGGGTCACTTTCTGGTGGCTTGTACACCCCCAGACATGGGCAGACATAAAATCCATTAAAATCCACACTGATGGAAATTTCAGAATTAAGATTCCCTCATACTTCTTACAGGTCTTGAAAATTTTGGTTCAGTATTCTGCCCTGGGTTAAAATTGCTTCTTTCCTTCCTTTGGCCATTCCTCACTGGGAACATCCCAAGCACCGTGCTTGACAGAATTCCACTCTCTGTGAGCAGTCCACATCCCACTGAATTCAGTGGTAAAAATCCCATTCATTGGAACAAATTTGGATTTTCACGATTAAGTGGCTCTGATTTTGTTCATAATGAAGAAGGCACTGTTCACAAGTAATGTGTCAAGAAAATGTGGTGGAGGCCATGCTCACAAATGCCACAGGATGAGTGATTTTTAAAAATCCACATCAGTTGTAGGATGCCTACTTGCATTTGCACTGTGTAAACGTAGTGCATAACTGATCACATATCAGCTCCTGGAAAATATTTCTATGTTTACTCACTTTGATCCCATTCTTGGTCACCATGAAAAGTGGGTTGCAAAGTATGTGTGCAAAATAATTTATCTCATAAATACAATGTGCTTAAGGAGATCTAGAGTCTCAGACTGGCTTTCTCTATTGTGTGTTTTCAAAATCTGCAATTTGTAATGTTGGGATCATGATACCAGGCAGCCAAGAAATCCTATCTGAAGATATTTTCACACACACACATCCTGAACCCAACCGCACAATGTGAATAAAGAACCAACAATCATCACGGAGGATGTTGAACATGATCTTTGTTTATATATAATGTCATGCTGTTATCAGCACAATCAAAAACACATTTAATCCTTTTTTCTAATATGATTAGCAAGGACTGAGAAATCACCTTATCTCAGTAAAACACAGGTACAAACTCAGAGTAAATATTTTGGTAAACAATTATTCTGTCCTTGCATATTCAGCAGTGTGCTAAATTATGCATAATCTTGCATAAGTAATAAGTGAAGGTAGCTTAAATTCAAGGGTTTTTTTTTACCTGACCTATTTCTTTCAGTGCTGTTAGCTTCTTAAATCATGTATGAGCTTTCCGTAAGGCTTCAATGAGTAGTTCTAGTGGAGAGACTTCAGTAATAAATTTCAGGAGAAGACAAGTTTTTTGACAGGCATAATGCAACACATACAGAGCTTGGAACTCACACCCTGGGAATTTAGAGCAATCCTGGCAAAGCAGCTTTTCCCTGTTATATTAATAGAGAAAATGAAGTATGAAAGTCCTCAGGAATTACTGCTAGGTGTAATTTAAATAATTTACCAGAAGACAGTTCAGCACATGCACTGAACAGGGGCATACAGAGTTTGCCATAAGCAGTTTATAAATAAACTATATTCTGCTGAAGTAAGTCAGGCATAAATTATAACTATTCCTTTTGTGGCTATACCCTCTTCTTCATTGTAATAGTTATTTAAAATATAAAGTCTAGGTTACGACCTTCTGCTGAAAATCACAGACATTGCCTCTATTGTGCCTTGATTATGAGCATGCTTATACTTAATAGTGCATACCCTATAAGATCAAAGTAGAATTACTAGTGGTGAGGGGGGGAAAAGGAGAAGGCAACAGATTCCATTTCTATAAGAGCAAAACCCAGGTAGAGGGTGGTTTTGTTGTTCTTTTTATTGTAGCCTGTGGAGGAAGATGGTGTTTGGTGCCAAAGACTGTCACACAATGCCTGACCATTTTTTTAAAAAAAATCACAAGTGTACTTTTCACATGCATTATTCCATGCCACATGCCTCCAGTGGTTCAGCATTAAAATGACAGAATAATGTGAAGGTAACAGAAAGGAAGGGGTGGCGGCAGAATGAAATGCAGAGCTGAAGAAGTATGCAGAAGATGCAGGATTTGTTAAATGTGGTGGTAGAAATTGGACAGCTTGTACAGCACAAAGCATTAGGTTTATTAAAGGCTGGGCAGCATTTCTTGACAGGAATCATTTCCATAAACCTCCTCTCAGGAGTTAGAAATGGGATTCAAAAATAAAAGGCCAGGTGAACCACAGTATTTAATTGTCTTCAAGAGACAATTAGAAAACAAGTTAAATATATTTTATTCTGCTGGATTTAAACCAATTGCTGTTACTTTTTTTTCACCTTTGTCTTTACATTCTTTTTCAGTGTTAAATGTATAATACATATATGACACTCAGAAATATCATTCATTTCCCAGCCTTTTATTTTCTAAGCACTCTGCTTTGTTCTTGCATCTACTGGCAACAAGTATACCTGTTACTAAAGAACATTACCTGCTAGTGAACCTATCTGATGGAATGCATTGTAGACTCAAAACAAACCACTTATGGGTCTGTAGAATCTAGATTAAGCAAATTGCTTCACTTTCACCCTGCCTTAGCAGAGATAGCACTAGGTAAAATGTGATTTTCTCTGCTAAGTCCTCAGAACATTATGTTTCGAGAGGAACTTAATTTCTCTTCAGCAGCCAGGTTGTCATTATAAATATTGTTACCATTATCATTATCATTGCTCTAATTATGCAAGTAATTTGTTGTACTATTAATAAGTTAAACTATAATTCCTCATAGCTCAGAAAAATACAAGGAACTACCATTTGGTTCCCTCAATGGCCAGTTCTGATATTACACTTTAGAAATATCCATCCTTTGCCAATGTTATTTCATCCCTCACCTGCCATTCAGCAGAATTGTTCCAAAAAGTCAAAAGATTGCTGGAATCTGTCTCACAAAGGCTAGGAGTGGAACCCTTGGTCACTTGCTGTAGGAAAAATGCTTGGCTAGAACTCGATGCCACAAATGCAACAATGTCTAAGGAGACAATTTGTGCACCATATAGACAATTTTTTTTGTTGGGGGGGGATCAGTTTCTGTTGTTGTGGCCTGATGATGTGGACAAGATGCTTGAATCAGTCTATCCCACCACATGTGTGCTTGACCTTTGCACATCATAGATGATAAGATTTAGCAGAGCTGGATTGACTGAGTGGGTCCAGGAGGTGATGAATGCATAATTAGGGCAGGAGATAGTACTTTTTCTGCCTTGAAGGAGTAGGTGAAAAGAAGCTCTCTAAATCCAGAGGTATGTGGCATCTACTGCCCCATTGCAAATATCCCCTTTCGGGGGTAGGTGTTTTATGCGTGGTGGCTGGGCAACTTCAAATATTCTTGGAGGAAACTGGTCATCTGGACCTATTATTGTCTGGGTTTGGACCATGGTTTGGAACCAAAATGGCCTTAGCTGACATATCTGATTACTTCCTCTGAATTAAAGAGGGCAGCCCTATTACTTTCCTGGATCTCTTGGCAACTTTTGATACCAGTTATCATAGTATCCTTTTGGATAAGCTCCATGGAATGATAGTGAGAGGCACTGTGTCACAGTGATTACATTAGGCAGGACTTCCCTCCAGTTAATTCCTGATTCTCTCCCCTTCTTTCTCTATTGTGATTTATTTTTGTATGTTCTCCATCTTGTAGCATTGTCTAATTGTGTAATAATTCCTTTTTAATAATTATTCACGTATTTTGTGTTGTAAGCCGCCTAGAGTGGTTGCAATCACCAAATAGGCGGGATATAAATAAATAAATAAATAAATAAATAAATAAATAAATAAATAAATAAATAAATAAATAAATAATTCTTTTCTTCACAACAGCTTTCAAAGAGTGGCATTGGGGGACATCTGTTCAGCCTAATGGCAATTAAGCTGTGGGGCACCACAGTGCTCCATTCTATCTCCCTTGCTGCTTAATATATATATGAAACCACTAGGAGAGGTCGTTTGGAGTTTTAGGGTTGGATGCCATTAATATGGTGATGACACTCAGCTCTCCTTCTCTTTATTGGGATCAGCTGAGGCTGTGCAGGTGCTTTACCAATGTCTGGAAGCTGTAATGGGCTCCATGAGAGTCAATAAACTGAAGCTGAATCCTAACAAGGCAGTGGTTCTCAGGTCTGGGAGTTGGGGAGGAGACCTGTTCTAAATGGAGTCACAGTATCCCTGAAGGAGCAGGTGCACAGTTTGGAGGTAAAGTGGTGCCTCACTTAGCGACGTTAATCCATTCCAGGAAAAACGTTGCTAAGTGATTTCATCGCTAAGAGAAATTAAAAAGCCTATAGAAACACATTAAAAAGTGATTAATGCATTCCTATGGGTTTAAAAAATCACCTTAAGCGAAAATCCTCCATAGCGCCGCCATTTTTGCTGCCTTTTAAGTGAGGCAAAACAGCGGGCGGCCATTTTGTTTTTCCGGCGGCCATTTTGAAACCGTTGATCAGCTGGCTGAAAATGGGGGCTTTGCGACGATCGCTTCCCCGCGATCATCGCAAAGCAGAAAAACCCCATAGGGACCATTGCAAAGCGATCGCAAAAGCGATCGCAAAAACACCGTCGCTAAGCGATTTTGTGGCTCAATGGAGTGATTGCTAAGTAAGGCACCACTGTACTCTTAGATTCATTAAAGACTGATGTGAGCTTGGTGGCTTGGAGTGCCTGGGGCCAGCTTTGACTGGTTCACCATGTTCAACACCTCATGAACAGGGATAACCTGGCCACAGTAGCCCATGCCATGAGAACCTCCTGGCTAGGCTACTGCAATGCACTCTATGTAGGGCTACCCTTGAAGACAACACAGATGCTGAAGCAAGGGCACCTAGACTGCTAAGAGGAACATCATTCAGAACCTGCATGACAGACCCTATTAATAACTGCAGTGAAAGTACTATTCCATGTTTTCTGTTCTGGGAATGAACATAGTGCATCATCTATTGAATTTCTGCCTATCATGGATCTAATAGTGGCAACAAGGAACCATGGCATCCCTGTTATACAGGACAAGCTTGTTCCATGTTTTTTTTTAACTGACGTGGAAGAAAACATCGTACATAACTATATTGATGCCAGTATTGTGAAATATAATGGCATTGTGGCATTGAGAGGGAGAATGTTAAAATGAAGCATTAGCGGATTAAGTTAACAGTAACAGGAGATTTGTCCTTAATATGCAATACATATGTACTGCTGTGATGATCACAACAGTTTAGTTCAAATAATTTGTGAACAACCTAGACTGGTAATGGAAAAATATTGTGTATAATAAAACACAATCACTGTCATGTGTCCAACCTGCTCTTGGGAATTAAGAGACAGTGCACTATTATACATCAAGTGGCTTAAGTTGGGCTCACTTAACAGAACTATGACAAAAGCAAATGTTTTGTCACTTTCAGGTGGTTGCCATGAAAATCTGTAGTGCATAATTAATGATAATTCACTCTTTAATGTGTGCACATAAAAGCACACAAAGTTTCTACTTGGTGTCACAGGAACATTAACGTTTTCAACATTAAGGAAAAACACGGTAACGCTAGAATCATTTCAGCTAAAATAATGAGCCAGGCGAAGGGTAATGGAAGGTGTCAGAGGCACAATAAATAAGATTAGAGTGGACAAGGAGAAGTGAAAAGTGTTAACTGCATTGATATTTTCAATTAGAAAAAGCAAGGCAAATCATTTCAGTACCACAGCTTCCTTCACTGTCTTCTACTCAGCCTTAGTAGACTGGTGTAATAGAAATGTCTGAATGTCAAATGACATTAAATAAATCTCCAAGGGGGCAAAACATAGCAAGATGTTGTTTATGAAGATGCTGTTGATGTCATATAAACAAACACTTTTTAATTATGAGAGGCAGTGGTGCTGATCCAAAGATACATGCCCGCAGTAATGCCATGCACAAGTGCAGCTGTGTGCCTGCAAGCAATCCAGTTGACTTTGAGCGTGCGGATTGCAAGTTTGGAAGAGTGGAGCGCCTGAAAGTGAGTTTTTCTTTTGAGTGGATGGAGTCACTCTCCGCTGCTTGACAAGTTATTAGTAAACACAAAACATACCGATAGTACAGTGACAACAGTCTTGCAATTGTTTTGGTCCAATTTTAACAAAATGTTCCTTCCAAGAGAGAATATAACTTCTAGTGGCTTATATCCGAGCTATGTCCTGTCTAACTGACCTGCCAAAATGGCTGCTTCCATACTCAAAACAATCCAAGGCCTGAAACAGGTTTCCTCACTTGTTGCATCGGTAGAGTGACTACTGATGCATTCTCTAAAATAATGGTTCCCAAAAACAGGGCCCACAGATGTTCTTGTTGGCTATGGGCTCCAGAATCTACATTCTAAGAACTCCCAAGGCCCCAAGTTTTGTGACAACTGTTGTAAATCTAGAAAAAGGAAATGTATCTCTCTTAAAGAAAAAAAGCCAAAGGTGATGGAACATACAAGTTTGCATAAAAATCTTCAAAAATCTCCATTTATTAGGTTTACATGAAAATTTCCATATGTTAATTTATAGTTGGAGAGATAAACAGACAGACAGTCACACCCTATATAGAAACAACTATTTCCCATAGTGGGGGAGAGAGTGACTAAGTGGCCTATGTGCCTGCTTCCCACACTGTGTACCAAGTGCTAACTGGTGATAGGTGGCTTTAAGGTCTCTGCATGCTTTTTATGTGTGTGTTTCTTTTTTTTTTTAATATTTAAATTTGACCTCTGTCGGACAGCATTGTCTCCTAACAGGAGAATACCCCTCTGTAAAGCACTGGTTTAAATCAGGACCATTCAACAACTTTAGCCAAATCCCAAACTGGATCAAACTGATTCAAGCCAGTTTAGATCAATTTTGAAATAGACTGGGTTGGTCCAAATTAGGTATGAATCTAATCTAGATTGGTCCAAGTTTCTTCAGACTCATTTGTTGACTGGGACATTAAAAGAAAGACAGATTGTATCTTCAGAATCTTTCAAAATAGCTCCATATAAAGAAAAGGATTATGTGATGGGGAGGGAGAGGACTGAAAGGGGATCTTGTTCATTAACAGGTTCAGCTAGCAATCTCAGATCAGAACTGCATTTAATCTGCCAACTGCTGGACATATTGGTATGAAACTTATCACCAAGCCAAAGATGCTACAATGTCCTCAAACTTCACATATTATATATATGTGTATATATACAATATACATATATATCCTACCTAGAAAATCCTGAAAAAGATTGACATAAATTAGAATTATAATGTGCCATCAAGTCAATTCTAATTTATGACAATCTTTTCCAGGATTTTCTAGGTAGGAAGTACTCAGTAAGTTGTTCAGTCTTCCCTTCTTCAAGGCCTCCTGGGACTGTGCAGCTTGCTCAGGTCCACACACAATGGGGAACTGAATTCTCAACCTCTGGCTCCGTAGCCAGATACCTAACTCACTGAGCTATCCTGCCAACTGCATGCACGCACACATACACTGCCCAATATAAATCAATTTGGGAAGTAAAGACTTCAGTTTCCAAACTTCAATGAGCATTTGGATCCGGGTTGTATTGGATCAGCTCCAAACCAAATCATGAGTGAATCTGAATCTACAAATCAGGTCCCAAATCAAATCAACAGTTTGCCTGGCCCATCGTCTAGCACAAAAGTGCTTTCTACCCTTTCCTTCTCTTCATCCTGCAGCTTTTCATGCTGCTCCAAAATCTGCCCTGGAATGAGAATGAAAAGATAACAAGTAATGAGCAATATAACAGACATAAGTAACAATGTGAACAATCATGAAGTATTCTTTATTTTAACAGTAATGAAGGGCATTAAATTAGTTACATGGTGTTCTCTTAAAATGTAATTTTCCAGGCTCTGCTGAGCCTTAAACATCTACCGGACAGACAGCTCACCTTTTCAGCTCTTGGGTCTATCCCAAATGATTCTTTCTCCTAGTTTTTTCTAGCAGAAGCTTGATTGACTATTGAATTGTTTATTGTAGTTGCCAAGCTCTATGAATGCAGTAAGAGTCATCATATGGACAAATGCCAGGTAGTTTTCCATTGTAGTTACTTAGAGGTGACCTTTAATGTACTTGATCAAATGAGTCACTGTTTCTGAGAAGTGCAGCTTATTTTAATTTTTTTCTTTCTTCAGATCGCTTTGCTTTTCTGGAAAGTGTACTGTTGGAGGCACAATTTTTTCTTGTCTGCAGCAGCTTCTTTTTGCTGGTTTTAGTGATTGTTTCCACAGAATTCTACCATTAACCGAAATCAAAACTTCATCATTACCAAAAAGTCAGAATGAGCTGCAGTACTAGAAGAAATGTGACAAAGCTGTGGCCTTATTCTAAGTAAATACAAACTAATGGCTGAAATCCTGTTGGCACAACTCTGAACATGCTAGGCTGACAATATTATCAGCTGCTGCCTTTTATTGCTAATTAAAAGTTCCTGATCTACAAATCGGGTCCCAAATCAAATCAACAGTTTGTGTGGCCCAACTAATACTAGTAGATATCTTTTAGCACAAACGTTTTATGAGACTAAGTAACCTTATTGAGAGAGGGGAAAAATACAAAATTATTTCATGCAAACTTACTTTTTCCCATTAATTATAAAGGATTACAAAAACAATGTATTCTCGAAGGCTTTCACAACTGGGATCTGATGGTTGTTGTAGGTTTTTCGGGCTGTTTGGCCATATTCTGGAGGTTTTTCTTCCTAACATTTCGCCAGTTCTCTGGCCGGCATCTTCAGACGGCAGGAGTTAGAACTCTTGTCTGTGTTCTGTGACTAAAATATTACAAAAACATTTTAAATATCTGGATTTCACTTCTCTTCTTGCGTGTTCTTTTCCTCTTCAAAGACACCTTAGCATGGATTTCACTTCCCTTTCCCGCTATGTAAACATTTTATTTCAAACTATTTGCATGCTGCAGGATTTTTTAAAAATTGTCTGGTGATGACACTGCCCACAAGTCTGCTTCCAAGGTTGTAAGCGAAAAACAAACCAAGGAAGAGAATTAAGTAGAGCGGTGGTAAACACAATGAGGGGGTAAATATTTTACTGGCCTATACTCATTCAGGATGTCTCTGAGTCCGTCATTGTTTCAGAGGCAACTGGAACGCCTGTAGGTTTCCACGGGTTTTGTAATAAATGAAAGAGCATTACAGTTCAACATATAATTATTTATGTTGGAGCTTAGGGTATATTACACTACATGGAGCAAGGGAAACTTTAAAAAGTTAAAAATAATAATGCACAAAAGGCAATAAAACAACACAATTAATTCAATTAATTAGATAAAATTGAATAGCAAAATAAATTTCTTAAGGGCTTGAGCAAATTAAAACCTCTCTGTTACTGTAAATATATCTGGCTTTGGGAAAACTTGCTGATGAACGTTTTAAACCTGCTCACCAGCACCCCTCTTCTGCCCCAAATACTATCAGTGATCCCAAATTGCTTTGCCTTTGACGGATGGCCCCTAAAAAACTCTGTAGATATCTCAGAGTGGAGGCAAGTTGCTGCAATGGGATATATGTGGTCTATCTTCCTAGGACTGGGGGACTTAAAGCAGTACATTTTACTGCATCCAGACCTGAAACTGTTCACTTCTTAAATACTGGTGAGATGTGTTCTAGTTGCCCTGTCCAGAAAGCAACTGAGCAGATAAGAAATGTTACTTTTTTAAACTACAGCTCTCAGAAACTGGTGATTCTGGGAGTTGTGGTCCACAAACTAACCTCTTGAAACACTGCAATTGGGTCACTTTGTTTTGAAATAAGTGGATCATTCCTATAGCAACCCTATGGACAATATATAACAGCAGTCTGCAACAGAGCACAGAAATGCAATTATGCTCTCGTCTACATGTTAGAACTGCTGGCTAGCTTGGGAGTTTAGGGCCAGAGGTTAGGAATTCAGTTCTCCACTGTGCCTCCTTGACAGAGTCTCTGAGTCCAGTGATCCATTTGGTCCCTTCCAGCTCTGCAGTTCTAATATTATATACGTATTATTATATTATATTATTATATTACATTATATATTAGGGGAAACATAGATAACAGTGACTGGCTGCCTCTGTCCAAGAATATAGCTGTCCACAAAGAAGTTTTTCAAAATTCCTCATCCTATTTCTGAACAAAGGGACCTTTTTGTGAAATTTGTTAAATGAAAAGAGAAAAAGTCTCCCACATAAGTGGAGCTCAGCATTACCAGTATTTATATGTACCGTACTCTGGACAGTTTACACAAGAGTTGAAACTTATGATGCTCAATACTCTGTAATAACGGAAAATACATTCAGGAACAATACAGTGACACAACAATAACCATAAATATAAATACAAATATAAATAACTCTTTAAAAACAGAAATGATTTTAAGAAGTTGTTATGAACAGCATCCTGGAGATTCAGCTCATTAAAAGCAGTTTTAAATAATTTGGTCTTCACCAACTTTCTAAAAATAAGGAGGGAAGGAGCCTGGTGTATCTTTTTTGGCATTTTGTTCCAGAGACTAGGGGCCATAATTGAAAAAATCACAATTCCTTGTATTCACCTTTTTCGCTTCCCTTGGTATTGCAAATTTTAGCAACATGGATTGAGAGGAAAGGGTGGGATGAATGACTGATTTCTGGGAGGGACATTCCAACAAGTATTGAAGTCTGAAATTATCAAGGACTTTATAGGTCATAACCAGCATCTTTTGTTGAACATGGAAACTAACAATGAAGGTGAACCAAGATTGGGGATGTATCATCCAGTGTAATAGTCGTGGTAATCAGTCTAGCCACTGTATTTTGGACCTGCTGAAGTTTCTGTTTTATTTTCAAGGGCAGTCCTACATAGAGAAGATTACCATTTTGGAGATTACCAATGTGTGAACCACTGTTGCTTGGAATTTCTTATTCAAGTAGGGGTGCAACAGTATATGTAATATGGCTTTTGTTGGTTTTTACCCCCAAGGATTTTTGTTTTTTTTTCCTTGCAACTGTGAATGTAGCCTTTACTTTCTCTGTAGTGGTCTTGCCCTACTGTCATTGTAGGGCATTTTGGGGGTGGCAGTAGGATGACATATCCCCACACAAAGATGAAGAAGGTATGGACATAATTCTGTGAAGTGGCTTTACCGTTCTAGGGGAGTAGGATAAAAGAAAATCTCACTCCTCATCATTCTTCTGGGTTCAGTAACTTACCAAGGCCTTCCAAATGTTACATTTTGGAGAGGTCACTGCAGGTATGTGAAGATCCTTAAAATAAGCAAGTGTTGTATCCAAATGGTACATCCACTGCTGTGCAATAGATGTTATCTCCCAAATTCCCAAGACCTTCATTTCTCTTGAAAAATGTTTCCACTTTTTCTGCTGCACTCACAGCCCTTTCCAATTTATTTTGGTTGTATTTTTTTAATTTACCTTAGCACTACAAGGCAACAAGTGTCCGTTTTCCCTCCCTCCCTTCCTTCCTGTCACTCATTTCTTTATCACTTTGCAGTTTCTCTTGCTGCCCATGCTTCCTGATTTAGGAAGCCCTGTGGGATGAGGTACTGTTCTACCTCTTCTTCTACACTTTAATTGAACTGTGGCAAGCCAGATAGGCTTTTATTGTCCCAGAGAAACTTTTGCAATGAAAGGTAAGATGTAGACTCAGATTCCTCAGCCACCTATTTTTTTAAAAAAAAGATATGTATGTCCTATTTTTTTTTTTTTAAAAAAAGATATGTATGTGTGCAAGAATCCTGAACCTCTTCCATGACAATTTTTCTTGAATTTCTCTCCCTTTACAAAAGAAGGTAATCATTGCAGCTGAATTTTCTCCCTTGCAAGAATCAGTATGAATGGCTATAACGTAGCTCGCAATAAATCTATACTTAAAATTCATTGAAATTGGCAAAATGAATGTATAGAACCATTGGCTATACCACAACCAATGGTCAACAATTCAACCACTGTAAGTTACTTCTAAGTAACATTAATGTCAATATATTAAGTGAGCTCCTGTTTACATTCTCCCCACTCAAATCAATAAGACGTGAATATTGGAGTGTGCCCAATGTGTTTAATTAGGATCAGTGATTTTTAATGTGAAATTAACAAATAGTAACAATGAAACATAAAGTGATTTGCAATTTATCCATGCAGAAAATAAGGCTTTACTTAAAAATTAAGCTGAAGAAACAGAGATGCTATAAAAGTGCTTTTAAAGTAGTCACTACAGTTTGAGACACTAATGCAATTTCGTTAAAATGGATGCTATTTCATACTTTGAGTTGCACTTACTACTAACAGAAATACATTTCTAATAGCTACATCAAGGATTAAACTGCAGTCATTTATTATCATTCAACTAGAATATTTTTTCTGAAAATGATTTTCACTCCCCTTCTCACTTCAAACATGCTGCTTGGATTTCAGCAAATATTTGTCTCATTAAAATAAAATTCTTGGTATGGATGTATAATTTAAAAATGATACAATTTTGAGAGCAGTTTTATGTTTCTTCAAATATTCAACATGATCGTTTACTTTGACTGACAGAACATTTTGTATATGTAAAAGATAGGCATATTGTATTTACATGTAACATTTTCATTCATTTAAATTATCTCTACTTCCTTTCATTCTTTCCTTTGACATCCTGTGTTGTTACTTAAGAATAACTGGTTACATGGTAAATTGAATGTTCTGCAGAAAGTGAAGAAGCAAAAGTGTTTCCCTCCTGAAAACTGGAAAAATGGGTTTGTGTAAACACTATTCAATATAAGGGTTACTCTGGAGCAAGGATAAATCTCTAAAAAGCAACTCTTGTTTGTGTGAGAAAAGCTACATCTTCTCCATGCGTGGAGCATCTCTGTGCAATTAAGAATCCTTATTTTCAGGGCGTCCAATTCATAGTGCATCTCCATGGTTAGAGACAGCGCTTTTTTGCTTCATTCTGGTCATTGGAAGGTAATTATGGGCATCATTTGCAAGTCAAACTGCTTAGGCACGAAGCTTTGCAAAAATTGCATCACTGGAATTATCATGTGTTTTCAGGTTCTGATGATATGCTATCTGTGTTAGCTACTATAACCTGATCAGCTTTGGTTATGGCCTATGTGTCCTGGTTAGAGATCTGTATTATTTGCCTCTTCAGGATACAAAAGAGGATTTTGTAAGATTTCCGATTTTTATTTAGGCTTTGAGGATACACCTCCAGTCACCTACTGATTAGCACTGTAATGCACAGGCAGCGTTGATTCGTATAGTGTTGATTTTTTTTAACAGTACAACGTATTGAGTAACTGTGGTTGTTTATAGAACTGGCTGTGGTTATTGTTAAGCAGAAACCTCTAGAACTCCCTTACTATTGTTTACTCCTTGTTGTAGGAGTTCTTGTGACAATTGTGACAAAAGGTCTTTTTCATTACAAATCAGTCTCTAGTTTCACTGCCTGTGTCAAGCAGACTTCTGTGATCATGGTTAAGTACCCTGAAGTGCCATTGCACAGGAACTCGGAGTTCATTATGGCGTACAGACATATCAATCTATTATTCACTTTGTAAAAGATCTACATTTGCATCAATTACTTTATAAAAATTAATAAAAGAAATCTTGGGCTTCGGTTTTCTAACCTTGTTAGCATGGCATTTTTAAAAGTGCCATCCATTTGAACAGAACAATGGAACACCGAGATGGAGGTATTGAAATACGTGGCATAAAAGATGTTTGCTTTTAGCTGCTGTTCATTAATTCTATCTGGAACTCAAGTAATACACTAAGTAAGAGAAAGAGTGCTCTTTAGAATTGTGATTTTATTTCCACCAAACGTAAGTTTATTGTTTTCACCTGACTTCTCATAAACCTGCCCATAGGTGACATGAAGCAAATTCATACAGGAAATATAGAGCAAAACAAATGGGTTGTGTTGTCTGGAAAAGAGCCAGGGGCATTACTCCATAGTTTTTCAGGCTTTCAGAAAACATTGTTTTGACTTTATGGTTAATGCTTCTCAAAATGAAACAAGAAAGAAAAAGGTGTGTGCTCTGCGTGTGCACACTCGTGTGTATGTATGTGTGTATACATAGTTACTGGCTAGAGTCCATTCAATATGATTGGATAAGGGGAACTGTGTAAATCTTAGTGGCAAACTGCCACTCATTGATGAGGTGCTGGTTGCATTCCTCAGCATGTGCCTAATCACATGGTCACTGTGTCACCAGGAACCCAACCATTAATTAGTTGCAGTTTGCCACTAAGACTTACATAAGGCCCAGATTGCCTGTGACTGTTCTCTCTATTAAGAGATGGCCCAGAAATTTGAAACTGCTAGCTGAGGAGGAGCTTGGTGTCAACATGCATGCTGCAGTTATTTCCACCTAACTTGGCCTCTACACCATAAGCTGTATAAATGTGGGACATTAATAACAGCATGTAAGTTTGGAACTACCCACAAGAATGTCATGCACAGCCTTGAAGAAGATGATTTATCATTGACAGCTTGCTGGATTTGTTTGTTTGTTTCAATTCTTAATGGTCAATTAAAGGTATCACCTGCTCCTGCCCTTGTGTTGTTTCCATGACCATATGGCTTTTTCCTGATAATTTCCCCAAAGCAAATGTAAATTCACAATAGGATTCTGGTGAAAGAGTCTTAACCTAAAGTTGGGATTTAAAGGAGAAATATAGATCCAAAAGAACTGAAGAGGGACTTGAAATCCTCTTGTTGGATGACACCTGACTTGTGCTGTTGAAGAACTTACAATGTAATTTTTAATGATATCTTTTCTGTGTCATGTTGCCAATGAGTGTACTACATTGCCATACTATTTCACTTTCAGTGGTGGTACTTTACTTAAAGTGCCAGTTAGGATTCAGCTGCTGTTTCCTAGCAAGGACCAGCAGAATATGCTTTGAATTATTGTATTATTTCAATAACACTATGGAATAAACATGTAGGCATCCTTCAGTCTCAAGAGACTATGGTAATGTGCTCTGAATAGAGGTCTTGGAACAACGTCTGGTGTGGCTGAGAAGACCACTTTGAGAGTGACAATTCCTTCCACACTGAAGACAAATACAATCTGTCCCCTGCCCAGCTCCCTGATTATGCTGGTTTCGGGACTGCCTCTTTGCCTCGGCCTGCTGGACAAGTGCCTCTTCAAACTGAGAGAGGCCATGCTGCACCGCCTGCCTCCAGGCAGTTTCCCATCTGTTGAGGTCCATTCCGAAGGCCTTCAGATCCTGCTTGCAGATATCCTTGTATGACAGCTGTGATCTCCCTCTGGGGCTCTTTCTCTGCACTAATTCTCCATACAGGAGATCTTTTGGAATCCAACCGTCAGCCATGTCATGGTTTAGGATGGGTTTTGTAGTCATGGAATGGTGTAGAAGGAATCCATCTTAGTCTGTGTCATTTTACTAGAAGCATCAAGAAGCTGTTTTCTCTTGCAGCTAGTTAGGAATATTATCATGTAGATAGCTTGGCCAAGATTGAAGACGAAGAGCCGAGCCATAACATCAAGGAAGAATGTCAACAACACCTGCAATCCCATGAGAAGAGGAGGTGGGGAGAGATGAGCAGTCCTTTGTCCTGATTGGCTTACGTCAGTGGAAAGTGAAGAAGGAGGTGTTACCAGCGTGTGAAGAAAATGACAGGATGTTACAGGGAGAGGGACTCTTTTTAGATTCATTTTTGGATTATTGGATGTTACCATGGATTTTTGAGTTTTAAATGGACTTTTGAGTTCCCAATGCTAAGATGTAGTTTATAGTAGGAGAATAGAAAGGGGGGCTTAGCCTTACCTGCCTTTCTAGCTATTAGGGTTTTCTTATTTTAATTTTGGTAGCTGGAATTTGCTAGATTTCTAACTATAGTAGATTATGGAAATAATTTTGAATGCTATGCTTTGCAACAAACTGAATATCTCTAATTCTTTATTTTTATAATAAAACAATAATACTTAAAAACTTATGCTTAGTCTCTTGAGAAGATAACCTGCTACATTACTTAATTAGGTTTTCTTGAAGGCCACAAATCAAGCTACTTTGAGTCCAGTAATTTCCTGAGTTTTGAGAGCTCTGGATGACTCTAAGACTCATGATTTTAACTTGGTTTTCTCAGTGATTCTTAAGTGGGAATAGACTTGGCAGAAGGGTGCCAGTGGGACAACCTGGTTGAGACAAGGACTCATCTCAACTTAAATGGGGGTCAACTGGACTCTGAACCTCTCTATTCCAGCCTCAGCATTCTCTTAGGAGAAATGAGAGCTTACACGACATGCCTGAGCCAACATAGACATAAATAAACGTGAAATAGAGTATATTTCATGAAGAGTATACTTGCCTCTTTCCAGTCCTCAAAATGAGGACAACTGATCGTATAATGCTGAAATACTTACATGAGGGTTCCAAGTTATTCACTGGCATTTTCATTTGGTAACCATGAAGATTTTAATGAATTCGACATTGTCATTAGAAAAACAACAGTTGACTGATGGCTGGAGAACCCTCTGGGAAACACGGGCAATATTTCAGTGATTCAATGACTATTCTTCTGAACAAATATGGTTGAGTAGACAGAAAATTGGGTAAGCACTTATGTACATGCTCAGCCAGGGGGTTGCTCAGAAGAATAATTAGCCCATCTTATTGTGAGAATGATGGAACGTGCTGTACTCTAACAGTGTGTTGGACTGGAACTTGGAAAAGTTACTTCTGGGGCTGTTATTCTAAGAATCCCCTATTGGCCTTGTAGGCAGGAGGCTTCTGGGAATTGTAGACCCCCCCCCAATAAAGGAAATTTCCCAAGGATTGTCCTACAAGAATGAACTCCTTGGGCCAATTATTACCTGGGCTTTCTCAAGACTTGTAAAATGATCAGATGAGACGATGTGGGGGGGGGAACCTACTGAATATGTGCTGGAAGATCAGGAAACATACATATTCAGTGTAAAATGCTCTGTTTACTTCTGAGAAAATTGCCATGTGTGCAACGGTTTCTTTAAAGACATGTTTCTCATTTTGAATAGAAAGCATACCTGTAAAGTGCTTTGGAGAGCATTTTGATCTCATGCCAACTTCAAATGCCAAACATTTCTTAGCATTAAAGGGAAGAGAAATCCATGCTAAGATGCCTTTGAAGAGGAAAAGAACATGCAATAAGAGAAGTGAAATCCAGATATTTAAAATGTTTTTGTAATCCTTTATAATTACTGGGAAAAAGTAAGTTTGCATGAAACAGTTTTGTATTTCTCTCTCTCTCAATTAGTTACTTAGTCTAAAAAAAGTCTCATAAAATGTTTCACAGCGCTATATATGAATTCAGCATGAGGCACAGTAAAGCACAAACCCACAAAAATATGCCTGGGACTCTAAATCTTGATAACCAAATTGTTTTCATTTATCTGAAGTGCTATAGCATTAGTCATGTATATAGTGGGTGATTATTTCTTTTAGTGTGCTAATACACTGACAGAGTGAAAATTAGAAGCTTTACAGGTGCAATGTTGGTATAGAACTGGCTTCCCTGAGCTGTGCCCTCCAGATATGTGGGATTAAGCTTGGGGTAAGAGGAGATGTACTGAATGAAGGACAGAAGGGAAAGCAAATGTGTTAATTACATTATTTATACATTCCCTTAGTGGATATATCCTTGAGGAAATAGTGCAGTAAAGAGTATAAACACAAGACACAACCAGGCAAATGTAGTCAGCTGTTTATTTCAGTGACTTGTCTTTTTAGAGAAAGAAGTAAGGGTTGTTTTCAGACTTAGTTTTAAAAAAATCGTATCTTCCTTTCTCTCTGGAAATGCTTTATGTTGATTCCAAACTTTGAAACATTTAATATAGAACATCTCAGAAAACATCTTACAGCTGCCACTATACAGATCATCACTATGTTGATTAATCTGTTGAATGCAGAGCTTCATACTTCTCTTTGTGTGGTCCTGATCCACCATGGTGGCAGAACAAACAGCAGAAACTCCACATACTGTACTACTGTAGGTAGCTAAACATGTGTGCTTAATGCAAACTCTTGTTACAAGTGGGATTAATGCTATTTATATCCTGGGCAGAGGGACCAGGAGAGGAGAGAGACCCTGGCCAGACTATTGACAAGAAGACCATACACCAAATTTTAGGTTAAACACTATTCATGTAACATTTATTGCTTCCATTCATAAGACAAAGGTAACAAGAGCCCTCTTCCGTACTTCACATGCACACATACTCACACACACACAAAAAATCTCTTCCCTGATGGGTGATCAGTCCTTCAGTAAGAGCGATGGGAGCAACGTTGCAGCACTGTTCTAAGCCCACAGTCTCTTTCTGGGTCATCCTTCTTATATTTTGTTTTATTTATTTATTTATTTATTTATTTGTTTGTTTGTTTGTTTGTTTGTTTGTTTGTTTGTTTGTTTGTTCGTTCGTTCGTTCGTTCGTTCGTTCGTTCGTTCGTTCGTTCATTCATTAATTCATTCATTCTATTTGTACCCCGCCTATCTGGTCAAAACAACCACTCTAGGCGGCATCTTCCTTGTGGGCTGTGCCTATGGGCTGAATCTGGGTGTGCACAGGCAAGCAGGGGGGCAGACCCTGATTTCCTGGGCAGGTACAGTCTGTTGTTGCCATGCAGGAATGCTTCTTGCACATGTCCTTTACCTCAGCCCCTGTTCCTTCCATCCTGCCTCCCCTTTCTTGTCTTGACAGCTGGTTACAGCCAGCCTTCTTCCTTTTTCCTATCTGAACAAAGACAGCCATATTTAGAATGTTCTTTTCACATCTGCGGTTTCTTGCTAATATAGAAACTTTAACTCTTGCAACTCTTTGCATATTTGTATTATCCCATCTTCCCTCGCAAGTCTCCATCTTCTTTTCAGGCCTAGGGTGCTGGCCTTTCTGGAACCCACACACTCTGTCACTCATAACACTCTGGGGACTGAATTCACACTTTGTTCTGGTCCATGGAAGGATTCTTGATGTCCACAGAGGTTCTGGGATTCAAGAGAATGATCCCACTGGTGGAACAAGGAACATGTCATTGTTGTTAATTCCTACAGGTCCTTATGCTTTCTGAGATCTGCTCTGATGAGACACTGTAGGGCTAGAGGGAGAGTGTGACGATATCTGTAGGTGCTACAGGAAAAGGAAGAATTTGATAAAACACACCTCCTCTCTTTTTTCACTGGTGGGAGTTTTTTTGTATAGAATCCTCCGGGGATACTACTGTGGGGAGAAGCAAACTCTAAATCCATATTTAACCCGGTTATGGTTACCTCAACACAAATAGGTGGTGGCTCAGCTTTATTTATAATATCATGCCACTAAGATCAAAATGCAGAAAAACACAGGGAAAGGACCAGGGCATACTCCTCAAATCAGTATCCCTTGTAGGTCAGAATACTTATCATGGGATTCAATCAGGATTCTGCCTCTCCCATGGGGAAGGCTGAGAAAATGTAAGACAGGATTCTCAGGGGAAGCATCATATCTATCTATCTATCTATCTATCTATCTATCTATCTATCTATCTATCTATCTATCTATCTATCTATCTATCTATCTATCTATCTATCTATCTATCTATCTATCTATGCTGCAGCACTTAGTGAAAATACAGGACTCTACTCTGGGCAGTCATATATCCTTCCACCCAGATAAAAAGGGGAATGAACAATTAACAAACTCAAATAAATACCTACGTAACTAAGTAAGCATGACCACAGTCTTCCCACCATCATCTCTCCATTATCAGCCATGTTTTTTTGCAACCACTTGGGATATTCAACGACTGGAATCCTGTTAGTTGCTCCCATTGGTGTAACACAATTGGCATAACTTTTGGTTGCGAATTGTCACAAGTCAAGCTGAGGTTGGCATTTCCTACTGCAGATCATTCATGTGATTTGCTGTGACAGGAAATGCTAATTCAGACTTCTTAACCTGCAGCAATTTACTGCTGAAAGCTACCACCAACATGCAATAGGATTCTATTTTATGCATATCAACTAGAGATGGGGACGAAACACAAACCACAAATTGCCCCCCCATGACCCAACAAAGAACAAATCAATTTGTCAGTTCAACTGGTCATTTTTTTTTAGACAGCCTGTGGCTATCTTTAAAAAAAAGGCCTGACCCCAAGCCATCCCACAGCTGCACTGCCTTTGCAAAGGCTGCCAGGCTGGGGATTGCTTTGATCCATCTCTGCTTATGCCCCTGAGGAACATCTGATCCACGGGGGCATAAGCTGAATAGGGGTAGACGAAGAGATGACTACAAAAGGGTTATTTTGGTTGCTTCATATTTGTTGGGGTCTCTGGACTCCAAAAATATGAAGCAACGAATATCTGAATAATCAGGGATATTCAACGAATATCCCAATTCATTTTTATATTCATCCTCATGATGTGACTATGTTGTGTCAACTCAGTACTATGTTGTGTCAACTCAGTTGAGAACATTTCTCAGTTAAACTGTATCAATCCTCAGAAACTACTCGCTTCTCAGTCTACAACTTGCATTCTTCTCCTGTTCGCCTTAGTAATCTCCACTCTTTCCCTTTTGTAATCTTGCCTTCTAGACCCTCTTCCCAGTCCTTTTTGCAGCCTTTCCTTTCCTTGCCTCTGATTCTCTTTTCTGCCAAAAGTCTCTCAGGTGATGTTCCCTTTTTCTTCCTCTCAGCCCAAGGGACATTTTATACTTTCATTCTCCTTGTAACAACTGCATTGTTTGCCAACATTATACGGCTTCCTTGTCTTTAAAAGCTGGAATTGTTTACAAATGTTCCATGATATTGCAGCAGCTCAGCCCATTGCTACAGAGGAAGGGAGATTTCCAGACAAGCAGGGTGACATCCTGTCTGTCTGCATAAATGCATGTGTGTATATATATTCATATTATTTATGACTTATCGTTGTCACAGACTGCTTTAACATGAGGTGTTGTTTTACAAGTTGTTATCTCAGCTGCAGCACAAATATTTCTGTTAGCACACAAACACCCAAGAAGCTTAGAATACAAAAAATGACAGTAAGAAAAAGAAAGAGGGATTATTAATGTTCAATAAAGCTTTGACAAACAGTGAAAAATAATTCTCAAATGCTGCAACTTTTGAAGCTGCCTTCCTTTGGTATCTCTGAGCCCTGAAGAGGAATTTCAAGTCTTTTTCTAGTGTTTTCCTTTGAGAGCAGACAGTCAGAGAGTAAAATGGAAACCTAGTCACACACAAAAAACCCACAAAATCTCTTTTACAGTAAAGGGAGGGTGGGAAATTTGTGTATCAGTGTGATTGTGTAGAAGAGAAAGCTGTTTTATGGTTGTCTTGAGCTGAGACAATAACTGATTTATCTCAGTTTTTTCCCCTTTTGTTAGGAAATCTTTTCAAAGCATACATGAAGAAGCCATAACACCCTTAAAATTATATGTGTGGGGGCGAAAACCTGCATCTCCTTTCATATTTTCAGGAAAGTGCTTCTTTTACTTCAGTTAAAATGCATTTCTGTTTATGTAGCCTCATGCCCTCCTCCTAATCATCAACTGAGATCCTGTTTCTGACCTTCAGGTAAAAGTGCCTCCCATTATCTAACCAGAAAGGCAGAATGTGAGGCAAAACACTGGAGATATTGGCTGACTCAGAAGAAGCCTGAGCTTTGAAGGTTAAGGTGGGGGGTGGGGTGGGGGGAGGAATGTTAAGGCAGCACTCAGGAAGGTAACAAAAATGTAAGGAAATTCCAGTAGGAACTTCTTCATGTGTTCAGCTGAATGTACTAAGTGAGACATCTTCAAGGCCAAGATTTCTTGGGGGGGGGGAATGTTTGGGATGCTAACCTCCTTCCCCAGTGTGGTGTAGTGCAGTAGTCCCCAACCTTGGGCCTCCAGATGTTCTTGGACTACAACTCCCAGAAGCCTTCACCACCACCTCTGCTGGCCAGGATTTTGTGGAGTTGAAGTCCAAGAACATCTGGAGGCCCAAGGTTGGGGACCACTGGTGTAGTGGACAGAGTGTTTCTTGCATAATTATGTTGTACCTTGCTCAAACACTGGTGGTGGCGGGATTCATGGAAACTCTCTGGGAGGCTGAAGGAGTAAACCAGTCTTTAAACATCTCATGTGTCTCAAAAACCCTATTAGTTGTTTTTTTTAATGGCACACAGCAGCGACATCCCTACTGTGGATTCTGAGGGATAACCCTAACTTCTAATATAACTTCTCTATATATGTGCACGATCTGGTGACATCACTTGTCCTGTGCCCATGCAGATGTATGCTTGTGGTGTTTTATTAAACCCACCCACCCCTTTCTCTGCCAACCTTTTACAGAATCCACCGGTGAGGTCATTAGGGACTTCTCCTGAAGCTTGATGTCACACAAATATTAATATCAAATATTTATCTACAGCTGTCTGCATAAACAGAAAGAGGTAAGGATGACAAGTTTGATGGTTGTTCTGGGTTTTTCGGGCTCTTTGGCCGTGTTCAGAAGGTTGTTCTTCCTGACGTTTCGCCAGTCTATGTGGCCGGCGTCTTCAGAGAACAGCAACCTTACTCTGGTGTAGTTGGCTTGGGAGTGCAGTATTTATGGCTGTGAGATAGGCTTTTGTCTTTTCCTGTACATGGGTGATTAGTGTGTATTGTTTTGGGTGTATTGTGCTAAGGGGAAGAGATTATCTGTTCCTGTGGTTGATGGGTGTCATTAGCTGGTCTTTTGTGTGTAGTGATCCCCTGTCCTTGTGAGTGGGTAGAGTTCGTTGACCTTTTGCACGTAGTATGTTTGATAGCTGGGAGCCAAGTTTTGTTGAGCTTCATACTTTCCTCTTTTTTGTTGAAACTGTGCTTGTGCTTGTGGATTTCAATGGCTTCCTGTGCAGTCTGATGTAATGCTTGCTGGTGTTGTCCAGTATTTCAGTATTTTAAAATAGAATTTCAAGTCCAGTTTGTTTCAGGGCATGTTCAGCTACTGCAGATTTATCTGGTTGTTTTAGTCTGCAGTGTCTCTCATGTTCTTTGATTCTATTTCTTTTTCCATGGTAAATTGTATATTTGGGTGGATGCTGTTGAGATGGTTGAGAAATTCTTCCAATTTTTCTTCACCGTGACTCCAAATTGCAAAGGTGTCATCCACATATTGGAACCAGACTGTGGGTGTGAGGGATGCTGAAGCCAGGGCAAGTTTTTCAAAATGCTCCATGTAGAAGTTTGCTATAACGGGGCTGAGGGGGCTGCCCATGGCCACTCCATCTGTCTGTTCATAGAATTCATTATCCCACTGCAAATAGCTGGTTGTTAGGCAGTGTTGGAAGAGGGCCTTGATGTCTTCTGGAAATATCTGCTGGATGAGTGTCAGGGTGTCCTTTATCGGTACCTTAGTGAACAGGGATACTACATCAAAGCTGATCAGTCTGTCCCCAGACCCGGACATCATCATCCTACCAGCAGACAAAGGCAACGCCACGGTACTCATGGAAACAGAAAAATACAAGGACAAAATCAGAGAACTTCTAGACCCCACCACCTACAGAAAACTGAAACGGGACCCAACCAACAAAAGTACAAAACAAACAAACATGCTGATCAGGAGTTCCTCCCAGCACCCCAATGTCCTTCAATGCATCTGCAAGACAGAAGCTCTCCCACCAAGACTATACGGACTCCCCAAAATCCACAAGGACTCAATCGTACTTAGACCTATTGTAAGTGCCATCAGCTCCCCAACATATGAATTAGCCAAACATCTAGCGACCCTCCTACAGACCCACATTGGACAAACCTCATCCTACATCAAAGACTCAGGAGATTTCATAAGCAAGATCAGAACCCTAAAACTCAACTCTGGGGACAGACTGATCAGCTTTGATGTAGTCTCCCTGTGGGGATACTATCCAGTGGGATAATGAATTCTATGAACTGACAGATGGAGTATCCATGGGCAGCCCCCTCAGCCCCGTTATAGCAAACCTCTACATGGAGCATTTTGAAAAACTTGCCCTGGCTTCGGCATTCCTCACACCCACAGTCTGGTTCCAATATGTGGATGACACCTTTGCAATTTGGAGTCATGGTGAAATAAAATTGGAAGAATTTCTCAACCATCTCAACAGCATCCACCCAAATATACAATTCACTATGGAAAAAGAATTAGAGGGCCAGCTCCCGTTCTTAGATGTCATGGTCCTACACAAAACTGACCTCCGACTGGGACACAAGGTCTACAGAAAACCCACCCACACAGGCCGGTACCTACACAAAAACTCCAACCACCACCCACAGCAAAAAGAAAAAAGGAAAAAAAAGGCATAATCAAAACACTGGTAGACCGGGCAAATCGGAACTGTGAAGCTCAGTTTCTCAGCACTGAACTCAGTCATCTGAACTGGGCCCTACAGGCAAATGGCTACTCCAAAAATGAAATCACAAGAGCCATCAAACCTAGAAAACAACACCGAACTGAAGAAGAAAAACAGCCACCCAGAAATAAAGTATTTCTGCCATACATCAAAGGGGTCACCGACCACATGGGGAAACTTTGGAAAAAACACAACCTACAAACAGTATTCAAGCCCACCACAAAAATACAACAAATGTTACGGTCAGCAAAGGACAGAAGGGACCCCCTCACCACTGCAGGAGTATACCGAATACCTTGCAGTTGTGGCCAGGTATATATTGGAACCACAAAATGAGGCATCCACGCCAGAATCAAAGAACATGAGAGACATTGCAGACTAAAACAACAGAAAAATCTGCAGTAGCTGAACATGCCCTGAAACAAACTGGACTTGAAATTCTATTTCAAAATACTGAAATACTGGACAACACCAGCAAGCATTACGTCAGATTGGACAGGGAAGCCATTGAAATCCACAAGCACAAGCACAGTTTCAACAAAAAAGAGGAAAGTATGAAGCTCAACAAAACTTGGCTCCCAGCTATCAAACATACTACGTGCAAAAGGTCAATGAACTCTACCCACCCACAAGGACAGGGGATCACTACACACAAAAGACCAGCTAACGACACCCATCAACCACAGGAACAGATAATCTCTTCCCCTTAGCACAACAATACACCCACAACAATACACACTAATCACCCATGTACAGGAAAAGACAAAAGCCTATCTCACAGCCATAAATACTGCACTCCCAAGCCAACTACACCAGAGTAAGGTTGCTGTTCTCTGAAGACGCCGGCCACAGAGACTGACGAAACATCTCAGCCTCTCATCCTATTCTCAGCTGGGCCTTTCTCATATTCTTTATTTTCATTTCATTTCAACCTTCAGAACACGGCCAAAGAGCCCGAAAAAACAACCATTAGATCCCGGCCGTGAAAGCCTTCGTGAATATATTGGATGACAAGTTTGCATTTGATTACTTATAACAGCCACTAAATGAAAACCATGTTGGATAGTTACATTATCAGAGGGATCTTTTCATTCACTAAGCATTTCATTCTGCTGCATGGGTTTCTTTTCAAAAGTTGTTGGATGTAGGTTGTTGTTATAATCTTTTAATTACTGTTGTGTGCTTAGAGTAAAGGCATGAATGAATACTGTTGGCTGTCACTGCCATACTGCCCAGAAGGGAGCTCGTTTTTTTGCCAAAAATATTCTGCCAGTAATGTGAGGCCTGTCAACCGACTGTTGTTTATATGTGTCAACATGATGCCAGGTCGATTGTTTCTCTACATGAATCCTGGCTTAGCCCCAGTTAGTGCCTGATTGTAGACACAAAGATACTTTTATGGCACAATGTAAAAAGGGGAAGCTCTTTAGACTTTAATCTTCCACATAATTCAACTCCTTCTGCACTGAGGCAAATTATTTTAAACAAACTTCTGTTCCATGCATACCAATACCACAAACCCATCTTTTTTAAATGATTAATTATAAGCAAAGGGACAGCTTTGGTATTGGAGGGTCATTAACTGTGGGATGTTTGGTTTCTTGAACTGCTTCATTAAATGGAAGTCATTTAATGAACTACACTGTACTATTAAAATTAATTTGGATTTTATTGTATATGAAAAGCATCCCATTTCAACATCATGTGCTTCCCTCTGTTCCAGAAATTTACTTACCTTCTGGATCATTTACTTTAAAAAGATATATTAGCTTTAGTGGGGCTACTTGGTGATGGTACATTTTTTGCCTCCAACCCCATACCTTACCAAGTGTTAGTTTTTAATGCGGTGAAGATAGAGAACATGATCCATGATGATTCTGCCCATGATTATATTTTATATTTATAGCTTTATTTATTTTATATTCCATCTTTTTCTCAGTACTATGACCTAAGGTGGCTTAAGATTCATGATTAAGTTAATACGTTTTCTTTGGAGTTTGTACTACTGGTGTATAGTGTACCTCTCTTTTTAAAAGGCAAAAGGTAAACAATTGTACGTGGAAATGAAATGAAAATAAAGAATATGAGAAAGGCCCAGCTGAGAATAGGATGAGAGGCTGAGACTTATGGTATCTTCCTCCACAGTACAGACACTGATTAAATGGGTGGCTGAATGTTACTTTCAAACAGGCAGTGAGATGGTATCCTCCACCACACCAGAGAGCAACAAGACAGATTGAAGGATCAGGACAGGTCTAAAGGATCAAGACAGGCCAGAGAAGACAGGTGTTTCTGGTCACTCAAAAGGTGGATTAAGGAATAGGGATGCAGCCTGTGCTGGTTGGGGTTACATTCCCTCTGAAAACACAGGTGCGCAGTTTAGGAGTACTCCAGGATTCATTTTTGAGCCTGGATGCTGAGGTTTCAGTGAAGACCAGGAGTGTACAGTATATACACAATTAAAACTAGTGCACCAGCTATGTCCGTTTCTTGAGAGAACTGATCTCTCTGGGAAGTAACACACCCTAGTTCCTTCCCAGCTGGATTACCGTAATGCACTGTATGTGGGGCTGCTGATGGAAATTGTCAGGAAACTTCAGCAAATACAAAATGCAGCAGCCAGATAACTGACTGGGACTGGTTACAGGAATCACATACAGCCACCCCTCATTAAAGCCCTAAGTGGCCTCGGTCCAAGCTATCACAAAGACCCTGTCTTCCATTACGAGCCATCTCAGGCGTTAAATCATCAGGAAAGGCCTTTCTCATCGTCTGTCTGCCTTCAAAGGTGTGTCTGATGGGGACACAGGAGAGGACCTTCTCTGTTGCTGCTCCCAGACTCTGGAACCCCTTCCACAGGAGGCCAGGCTGGCCCCATCTTTGCTGTCCTTCTGCAAGCAGGCAACAACCTTTCTCTTCAGGCAGTCTTTCCCTCTGTGACTGCCTTAGCTACCTAAATGTGATTCTTAGATGGATTGTTATGCATTACTGCTTTGACTGGGTTTTTAGTACTTCTTATGTTTATCATTTCTCAGAGTAGTATTTTGTTTATTCCTTTTTAATTTTTGTTTTGTTTTTAATATTGTCTTTTAATGATGTAAGCTGCCTCTCATTCTTCATTGTTCTTAGAACTCATTGCTCTTAGCTTTAAATATTGTCTTTTAATGATGTAAACCACTGTTGTATACTCATTATTTCAGCTTTAAATATTGTCTTTCAATGATGTAAGCTGCCTTGGATCCTTTTTAAGAAGAAAGGTGGAATAAGTATATTTTGAATAAATGAAATAATTGTTATATTTTTATTTATTGCATTTTGATCCTGCCTTTTCACTAAAAAGGCAGCTCACAAACATCATTAAAATTTAGTTAAAATTTTAAAACAATGAAAATTATTTTAATAAGCAAAACAATGGAAAAGTGTAAACTGAAAAGATGTGCCTTCACTCATTTTTTGAAGGCAGGGAGAATGGGAAGGGACCATCACTTTAGAAAGAGCACATTCCATCGTCTGGGATCATCACAGGTAGTTTACTCCATCCAAACCTCAGTAGATAATGGACAAAACTTGGAGAATATACTTTTTTGGGGGTTTACAGTTCTCATAATCTCTAAGCCAATACGGTCTGAAGCCAGTAGGGTCACTGGACAAGCTAGCTGGTGTTGAGGAAATCTGATTCCACCATCAGTGTTGCACATGTCTCAAATCTGTATCCCATCCACTGCAAACAAATAAGGTATCCCAAATACTTTGAAGTTTGGCTATATGAGGGCCTTTCTGTCTTATTACAAACTAGTTCAGTTCCTAGTATCTTCAGGAAAGGTCCTTCTGAGGTTCCCATTCCAACACTTAGGAAAGTTTTATTTTTAGACTACAGCTCCCAAAATTCCCAAGCTGATCTGGCCACTGGTCAGCTCTGGTCATGGGACCCTAATGAATGGGGTAACCTGTCATGTGGGGTAACAGGTGGATAACCTCTCCTCTTGAAAATCGAACAGATTGGAGACCCTCAACTCCATAGTCATTTCCATTCACCAAAGTCCCTCAACATTTTGTGTGGCATTTTGAGGAATGTAGTGGGATGTCAGAGGGAAGGAACCTGACCCAAAATGCAAACACTGTGAAATATACTTTTGTTTCTTCATGATATTAATGGTTCACTATTTAAAGTCCCTTAAATGTATTCATTCAGCTGTAGGAAAAGGATTTAGTGCTTATACCCTATCATTTGTTTCTTATGAAAGCAGCACCTTCAGGAGCTAATGCAGCAGCCCACAACTGTTTGTTATGTTTTCTCTTTTCTATCAGAAATCATTTGCACAGTGGTTACACATGACTTTTTCTCATTTACTCTAAATCAAGCATGTATTTCATTCATTTTGTCCAGAGATAAGTGCGTACTTTCAGTTTATTTAATAAACAATATCTGTATCAGCATTTAAAAGTTTGCCAGCATTTAAATGCCACATTATAGTGAACTGTACAAGATGACAAAGTTTCAAAAATGAAGAATGGGTTTTTAAATATGCAATTTCCTTAGGAAAGTGTGTTGTTCATCTTTCTGTACCAGTTAGTTCACATAGAGAGGCATATCAGGTAGAAAGTAAGTAAAAGAATTTGAGAGGGAGGACAATTTAGGTTGCAAGGTTCTGTGTATTACTGTCTCTTTTGTTAGGCAGTATGGTACAGTGAAAAAAGTAAAAAAAAATAGCAGATTAATGGACAGGATTTCTCTATATGTATTTTTTAGCCCCTGGAGTAAGCAGACATCACATTCTGCATTGGCTTCTGAATTATTTTTAAAGACAAGATGACAGAGCATATTATAGTAGTTTATCTATGGGAAAAATTATTTGGCTACCATCATCTACATAATGATAGTCAAGTACTTTCATCTGGTTCTTGGGTGAGAAGGCTGTAGGCCATGTGAGGTGGTCCTGCAACTCCTACACTATCTTGATGCCTTCAGGTATTGTGAAGGACACTGTCCCATCACCAGTTGTTGCCTCAGGTAGCAAAATAACATAGACCACAGGTTCTTAACCTTGGGTTACTCAGGGGTTTTGGACTGCAACTCCCAGAAGCCTTCACCACCAGCTGTTCTGACTGGGGTTTCTGGGAGTTGCAGTTCAAAATCATCCGAGTAACAAAGGTTAAGAACCACTGACATAGACTAACACAGAGAAGTTTGTGAATAGCATAACTGCGCTAAGCAATGTGCAGTAATCTGCACATTGATGGCATGATGTGAAGTAAATTTTGCCTCATGTGTGTTAACTTTGGACTTAATTAGTCACTAGATGGAGCTGGTGAAAATCACTGGCTGAAATCCTGTTGCTAAGTATAGTAAGTCACACTAGAGTAGTCCCATTGAATGAGTGAGGATTTGGCCTGTTAATTCCACTGAAAGTTCCATTGATTCAAATGGGCCTAGTCTAGTTGTAACTTACTTTATTACAGTAAGCTGCAACTAAAGTAATCCCAATTCAATCAATGGAACTTCTGGAGAAGTTGTCTCATAAAATGTCCACAGATTCAATGGGCCTTCTTGAGTGCAGTTTACTACAAGGTTTCAGCCCATGAGTGCAGAAATACCCAACCATTATTAAATATTTAAAAGATATTCTAGAGAAAGGCTAACTCATGGGAAACACTGAGGCTGTATCTCTGGTCCCATCATGGTAATCCATGAGTTCTCATAAAAGAATTCAAAATGGGTGCAAAGGAGAAGATTTTGAATGATTTGAAACATGCATTGGAGTGTACAATGTGTTAATCTGTGAAATTAATTGCTGTGAAAATTCCTCCAAACTTGCTTTCCAGAAATGGCTAAAGATTTTTCACATAGATGGACATAATATTGAAATCAAATGATAAAAAGAGAAACAAAAGAAAGTAAAAAGATACTTGTTCCCAGCATCTTCCTGCTGGATATTTTATGGCAAAGCATGACAGAATGAGCCCTCTTTCCTCAGGAATGTCAGTTATTGCCTGCCTAGAGAACCAGAGCCTCATCCACACAGTGGCTTGTTTGGATTCAGCTGGGCATTTCTAAGGAAATTCTTGAAGATGCTTCCTCCCCAGGTTGAATCCCTGAGAAAAAATCATCAGTGTGGCAACACAGGAATAGATGCAAGGCAATCCCATCTATACAACTGAGCCATTCAGCTATTATCTATTCTCGCATCAGGAAGGTGCAGGCTGCATATCAATGAAGGGGAATGCTACCTTCCCTTGACAGTTCCCTTTTAGGCAATGTCGTCACTTACTTAATGGTATTATATACTGGAAAGCTCAGAATCAAAAGCATCCTCTCTCATTTACAGAGGCCAGGAAAAATCTCCCCCCCAAAAAAGGCTCCATAAAATATTCACCATGACTTTTCCTTTTAAAGCTATGAATACTTAAACGCAGGCAGAGAAATGCATAGACATGCTTCTTCATGTAGTTGTAATTCCTGTGCTTATTTACTTGGAAGTACGTCCCACCAGAATGAGAAGGCTCGATTTCTAAGTATCCGCACAGGGGCTGGGGATGAATGCCACCAAAATATTTGATCATACCACGCATGTCCAATGGTGCTGTTGGGAACCACTTCCTAGCCTTGGACTGGCTTTCACGTAAGGATATACTTCTTGATAACCAACATACGAATGAAAGGCAGATCTTCTGCTTACAGGCATCAGGACTGGCCCCCTACACAGAATGGCAGCACGAAATGCTGAGTAAGCCTCAGATACGTGGTATTTCCCCCCATTTAATGAACTCTTTCTTTATTATTTTGTCTAGCTTGCATAATACACATTTATCGTTTGCAAAGAACTCAACATTCTGCTTCATAAGAAGAGAGACCTCATTTAGATTAACCCGTGACTTTGGCAGCAGGTGGGAGAATGAACCAACTGCTTCAATTGCTGCTTTTTTGCGCATGTCTTTCAAGTGCTGCTAAGATTATCAGAGGGAACTGATTACATCCCCTTAGACACCATTGTTGGCACAGTGATTAAGCTGTTTTCCTTCTCTCTCTCTCTTTTCTCTCTCTCCCCTCTTTTTTCCTGGAAAAAAAAATTCTTTTGGAAAGTCTGGAAGCCTAAAGAGCTTTTTGGCAGGAAGCAAAAGCGTTCCCTGTATAGAGATCAGTAAGATAGTGAGTATCATGGCCCTGTAGCTTATCTTCACATATACAGCTCCCTGGTGGATCCCTATGATAAACATTATTTGGAACAATTAGCTGATGCTGACATAGAATCCAGACACAATGGCTGTAGCCAGCAGTGCAGAGCCAAGAAAGGACAGTGCCAAGAACCATAAAAATTCAAGACCGAGCTACTTCTGTTTTCCCCCACCCCACATTCAGTGATTGTCATAAAACCCTCCCAGTGCTGTGTTTGCATAGCTGGCTTCCCTGATATGGCACGGAAACACAAAAGGAAAAGCTACAGCACTTGTCTTTGTTTAGCTGAAATTACAAGTCATTGAATTAGTATGTCATCTTTATTGTGCTGTCATGTGGCGGAGGTGAGGAGGAAGGCTCTCAGTAATGGATGGAAGGGTTTGATGCCCTGAAAGACAGCTTCACAGATGGTTGTCGATATAAAACAGTTTGCCCTTTAAAAAAAATAATAGGCGGGGAGAGGCTGCCTGGGAGAGGTCTCTGCTGATTTGAATGGCAGCAAGAAACAATATTTATATTAGTCTGATCACAGCAGAGGCCAGGGCTGAAAGGTGAACCTAGAGTTTGTCTGGGAATGAGAACTTGGAAGTGTGTGCTAAGCTGTTTTTGAAAAAAAAAAATTAAATGTTAGCAAGCCAGCATAACCTGGGAGATGAAGCTGGAAAGGTGTTCCCACTATCCTTGTGGGGGTGGGGGGAAAGTCACCCTTGAGATGTTTTGAAGTGATAGCAGAATTTTCATTAGAAGGATCCATGCAGATGGAAAACAAATGCAAGCCAAATCTAGTTGAATCAGTTTTCACCTTTTCTGAAATTATCTGTATCTCAAGGCTGAAGAGATACAGGGAGAGGGAATCCTAAAACTATTTCCCAGAAGTTTCTGCTAATTCTTCAGACAATGGAAGCATTCTTTCTTTATAAAATGATCAGACTAAACTTTTTTTGGGGGGGGGCTGCTTTCATAATTTTATGTTTTGAAACTCATTTTGTGTTACTCGTTATTTCTCAGCATATGGATTGTAGTTATTGTTGCTCAGGTAGTTTGTTACATAATGTATTACTAACTTGTTGGGTTCCCCTTAGCAAGAGGATAGAAGAATACTAGGTACCCCTAGTGACCAATTTTGCTACTACTTCTTGGATCTTGGAAATCTACCAGCACACAGGTAGCAGTAAAACCAAAGGATCCAACCATTTAGATTGACAAAACAATGGCACAAACCAAAAAAGCAAAAAAAAAAAAGAAAAAAAAGGGGGGGGTGCTGCTTATATAGCGCCCCATAGCACTTCAAGCACTCTCTGGGCGGTTTACAAGTTAATTATGCAGGCTACACATTGCTCCCCCCCAGCAAGCTGGGTACTCATTTTACCGACCTCGGAAGGATAGAAGGCTGAGTCAACCTTGAGCCGCTACCTGGGATTGAACCCCAGGTCGTGAGTACAGTTTTGGCTACAGTACAGCAGTTTAACCACTGCACCATGAGGCTCTTAAGAACAATTAAAACCAGAACAATTGCTATCATAACACCTCTAAAAATGCCACTGAAAGCCCTTAAAAAGTACCTTTTGAAAGCAACCAGATGATTTTAACTTCAACTTGAGAAGGAAGTCATTATACCTGTGATGTAACTTTTGGAACTACATATAACTTTTGATCAACATGTTGCATTGCTTCATGCCACAAAGTAATTTGCTTCCTCCAAGCTCTGGAAAGAATCAAGCTGAACTCTTTTGAGCTTCAGTATCATATGACTACAGTTCATTGTGAGTTGAAGCAACTGGCCTTGTATTTGGCTTCCCATCTCTTCTTCCTCTTAACCAATTTTTGAACTTCTAGTCTGATGCCAAGTTCTTCAGCATTTGAAAGCTTTCCTTTTTCATATGTATATAGTTGATCCTAATAAAGGTACTGTCCACCTGTAGATTTTGGTGTTTGTTTTTATTCCTATGGATCAACATGGTTTTTTCCTTTTTTTTTTTTTTTTGCGAAAAGCGAATTTATCTATATGTATCTAGTATGGCATAGTGGGTAGAGTGATAGACTAGGATGCAGGAGGCTTGGTTCAAAACCCCATAGAAATTCACTGGGGGAGTGTTATTGGTAAAACTACTTAATTATCTCTTAACTTGAAATCCCTGTTAGCATCATTATGTATGTCAGATGTAACTTGACAACACAACAAACACAATTAGTCTATATATAGCTAAATGATCTTGAAGAATACAAACATTCACATACCATCCTTGGTTCTCTTAGTTTTGTTTAGGTCATGAAGTTATTGGCAAAGGTATTTTTGAAATGCAGTCCTATACCTGTCTTCTCAGAAACAAACCCTGGTTAATTTAATATTAGTTAATCTCAAGTAAACATATTTTAACCTCCCATCCACCCTCAACCATAATGCTACTGACAGGAATTACAGTCCAGCTCCTTTGGAGGCAACAGGACTAGGAATGTCTGGCCTATGAGGTAACTGGTGCACAGAACAATCCTAAAGGCTTTTTCCTGGGTAAACATATGTAGGATTGCATATTCCCCATGCCACAAGATTGCTAGGCTATAGTCTGGAGGCAGGAAAGGAAGGAGAGAAATCCTATCTCTTGTCTCAGTAATCTTTGCTGGGGGTTCAGCAATCAGCACAGTTGCATAGTTTACTAGGTTAGCTCAATTAGTTATTGCATGTGGCTCTGGAGCCAGTAGTTCAATTCTCCATTGTGCTTCCCGGGAGAAGAGCCTGTTTATTTGGCCTAGGTCTTGCTGCCCAGTCCCAGAGTGTACGCAGAGGAAGGGACTGGCAAATCTCTTCTGAATACTCTAGACCTAGAAAATCCTGAGGTGGCCCATCGGTCCAGATAGGCGGGATATAAATTAAACAAACAAACAAACAAACAAACAAACAAACAAACAAACAAACAAATAAATAAATAAATAAATAAATAAATAAATAAATAAACATCATCATCATCATGTGTGATTTACTTGACAGCACACAATTATTGCAATTCAAAGACTGAAATCTTGTTGCTAAGGCATTGGAATTAGAGTAGCCTCATTGAATCAATGGAACTTATGGAGGTGTTGACTCACCGAATCCCCACTGATTTAATGGACCCAATTTACTTGCAGCTAAGCATGCTAAGCAACAGGATTTCAGGTGCTGGCTCCTTTTTGGCTTAGGTCTGGTTCAGAAGAAAGAGTTGGCAGCAAAAGAAGTGGTGGACATGTGTGAGGGAGTGCAGGCATGCACCCATAGTGAGCCATCTGGCCCCAGCACACAGGTAGCAGACAGCTGGGAAGAGGGTGAATTTCTGGAGGGTCAGACTGGCTTGTGGGAGTCCCTGCAGCTTCAGGAGAAATAGCATCCAGATTAGAGACAGGTGGATGAGGCAGGGGCAAGGGGAACAAAAGAGCAGAACTGGGAAGCAAGAGGTCACTGCCTATCTTGGAAGAACAGGATGTATGGAAATAGGCCAAAAACTGTCTACCCTCACCAGATTTATTGGCTTGCAACAGGAGCCAGGCACCAGAGACTCCAACCATGCAGTGGGACAAGGTTACATTAGCCTGGATGCCTCTGCAGCTCTAGAGAGGCAAGTGAGGGACCAGGAGAGAAGAGCTGCAGAGACTGAGTTCTTGCGGTCATTTATACAAGCCTTCTCTCAAAGGGGCAGGTTCTGGATCTATACTCTATCCTTCCTGCTTTCCAGAACCTGGGCTCAGGGGGAATTCCAGTGAAACTAACTCCCCCCCCTCCACAAGCTTAGAAGTAGTTTAGAGACTGTAATTTGACCTGTAATTTGACTCTCTCTCTCTCTCTCTCTCTCTCTCTCTCTCTCTCTCTCTCTCTCTCTCTCTCTCTCTCTCTCTGTGTGTGTGTGTGTGTGTGTGTGTGAGGCTGAGGGAACTGCTGCTGTATCTCTAATAAAAACTGACATGAGACAAGAAGCTGAGCTGGAGCCCATGGAGTTATTAATAGGGAACCCCGGCTCTGCTGGCACTGCACCAGTACAGTCGTGCCTCACTTTAGGATTGCCACGCATTATGATGAAACCACATTATGATGATCTTTTTGCGATCGCAATTGCAACCGCAAAACGATGGTCTAAATGGGTTTTTTTCGCTTTGCGATGATCGGTTCCCTGCTCCGGGAACTGATTCTTTGCAAAACGATGATTTTAAAACAGCTGATCTGTGGTTTCAAAATGGCCGCTGGGTAAACAAAATGGCTCCCTGATGTTTTCTGGGACGAATTCCTCGCAAGACAGGCAGCGAAAAGGGCTGCCCTATGGAAGATCTTCGCTGGATGGTGAGTTTTGACCCCATTGGAACGCATTGAAGGGGTTTCAATGCGCTTCGATGGATTTTTTTGCTTTATGATGTTTTCGCTTAACGGCAATTTTCCTGGAATGGATTATCGCCGTTAAGCAAGACACCACTGTATTTGCTAGCAAGACTGATATATTTGTTCTTGCCACTGCTGCTGGTGCCAACTAAGTGCTTCAAGGAAAGGAAGGAGTGAGATAAGTCTGTGGTTCTTTCACAAGCAGCTTGTGCTAGGTGTGTTCTCAGGATGAACCACAAGGAGAGTGATCTTTAAGTTTAGCAATCTGACAGAAGTTTTTGGTTCCTCGGATGGGGAGGCCCTGCCTTTATGCTTTTGTGCCAGGTGCATTAAAGACTCTCCAAGACTGCTGAGATCTGGCTTTTACTTAATGCTAACTCTACTGATTAAACAGGGGGGAGAGAGCTGAGTCTGTGATGCACTTGATTAATCACACTGATTAATCAAGTAATGTCTGTAGCCCTTCTTGTCAGGTGTGGTCCTGTTATGAAAAGCCCAGGCTCATAGGTCAGCTTCAGGAATAATGGTTTTGTGTCTCCTATATATCCACAATTGCTGCAATCCTTCCTGGGCACCAAAACCTGTCGAAAGCAAACATTATATCTGTCCTTGCTATCAGGACTCCCACTTTGTTTGGTGCTGGCTGAAAGCATCTTTTGTAACTGAGACATCTCTGAAAAACCATGCTAAAGCAATGTATTTTCTGGTGTCGAGGATATTCTGAGTTAATGTATGGAAAATAGCCAGCTATTTCCTGCCAAGCCATGTGTCATACTTGGCATGCACTGTTCTATTCGTCTTGTGATTTTATGACGCAAATCATTTTAAAGTCGATGTCTTTGGATCTTGACTCATTTCAGCACACTGGCCAGAATGATTTTCACTCAAGGAGATGTAGTTCTGGCCTGAGCCACGTGCTCATTGCTACAATTACTACAAGGTCATCCTATAAAACCTGATTGAGGTAGGGTTGAGCCCAATGCCTCCACTAGTCACTCTTGAGAAAAAAGATGGTGCCAAGTTTGAGTAGGTAGGAATTATCTTGATCTGCATGAAAATGGACAGAGTGAGATACCAAAGGTTTATAGAGAGCACTTGCACCTTGTCACCATGGGCATAATATTGAGTCACACCCGCATAGTTACATATCAAGATTTTGCTCAATACCTTGGGTGTGGTACAACAGGAGCTCTCCATCTTTTGTTGTGTTCCACCCATAACTGTATCAAAGAATCTGGGACCTACTGCGAAGCATCTGCTTTCTTTGAGGAAGACATTTGTACAGGCATTGCCATTCTTTTATTATATGTTGATAACTTATGATGATATAAAATGTTAGGAGATGACCTGTGACACTTCCAGGAAAACACAAGGATTAAGGAAATAAATAGTGATTTTTTTTTAAAAAAATACTTGTTATAAAAATCCTGAGTTCAAGTTAGTCTACTTCTGCATCCCACTTGTAGCTCATGCTCCACTGGCATTTGTGGGATGATGTGATTCTAAGCAGCATGGATCAACTATCACCATCAGTAACTGTGGTTCTGCATTTAGGACTCACTTAAGTTGTTTCTATGTCTGCTAGTTTGATACTCAGAGGCTACTATTGGTTGAATATCTGAAAGCTGAAAAATGCCCTTGCAGATTATGTGGCATTAAATGCAGGAGGATTTGCTTGTGTTATAAATCAGTGGTTCTTAATGTGGGCAATAATGCCCCCCAGGGGGCGATTTCATTTTTCAGGGGGGCGGTAGAACGAAAAGGGGCGGTGTGGGGGCGAAAGAACAGAAGGGGAGCGGTAGGGGGGCACTGGAGTGAGCCAAACCTATGAAGGCAACGTCAGCCGCAGTGCTGGCAATAGATCCGGTGCTGCTGCTGCCGCCAGATGATCCAGATCTTTCTACCTGCCACGTCTCGCCTTTCTCCTTTAGGGGAGCACTGAGTGTGGATCGGGTGGAAGGAAAGGGTCTCTTGGGTCCTCATCCTCGCCCCGTAAAGCGCTGCCTCGCACCCGGGTGGGGAAGGAGACTAGGTAGGTAGGTAGGTAGGTAGGTAGGTAGGTAGGTAGGTAGGTAGGTAGGTAGGTAGGTAGGTAGGTAGGTAGGTAGGTAGGTAGGTAGGTAGGTAGGTAGGTAGGTAGGTAGGTAGGTAGGTAGGTAGGTGGGTGGGTGGGCGGGTGGGTGGGTAAGATATCATCACCTCAGGGAGGGGGCGATGATAACTTCCTCAATAGCTCAAGGGGGCGTTTCTTTCAAAAAGGTTAAGAACCACTGTTATAAATTATAATCCCAACCAGTTGGTTATTCAATAAAAGTCTGGTAACCAATTGCAATGGATGGCAGTGGCTGAAGCTAATCCATGCCATAGTTATTTGAGCATCTTGAAACTGTATGTGTGTGAAGTACATATTAAAAAAAATGGCCACACACACAATTTTAAGGATATGTTTCTGTTTTGCCTCGCACAAAAATGTGCACAAACCAATGCTTATTTATGATTTAGAATGTTTAATTGTAGCAAATGTTGACTAATTCTTAACTCATTTTAGTTTCTCCAGAACAAAACATGAGAGCTTATCTGGTTATTTGTGTGTGTGTGTGTGTGTTTAAGTACAGGAAATGAGAAGGACTTGTTACTGACTGGCTGCGTTGCTGAGCTGGGATTTGAAACCAGGTGGCTCAGGTCCAGGCCTCGTGCTCACTCTGCGCTGGCTCCCAAATGGTATCAAAGTTCAAGGATAGGGTGGTGATTAGTGCAGATGCTTGGATATTGAGCATATGCATGAGAACAAAAAACAAATCTTGTGCTTTTCTTAATGGGTAGCACTGCTGTTTCTAGACAGGTGGCAACAGATGTTGGACTCTCCGTAGGATGCTAGGAGTGGGCTGCTCTATCACTGACGACTCTTTAACAAGCTGCATTGGAAAACACACAGACATGAACATGGACACATGAACCCCAAATAAGATGTGTTTCATGCAAGTGTCTTCCCTCTTGTACCCATGTGGACTTGGAGCATGAATAGTGCAGCACAGTCCATGAATTGTATTTAAAATTCTGTTTAGAATCTCTGAATCTTCTATTTATGTGTTTTTTTTTCTTTTTGTTTTCTCAGTAACCACCTACTAAGTTCTTGCTATTAAGCTACATTTCAAAAAAGAGATTATCATGGTCTTTTTTTTTTTTTAAAGAAATTCAGGAAAATATTGAAATATCTGTGTATGTCTTGGACTGGATAGGTAGGTAATACTGACAAAAAAGTGGTCACCCTCCAGTCAAGTTAGGAAAAGATTTGTTTGAAAACATCTTCTTTGTGGGCCAGACATCCTTAGTTTTAGGAAGGGGTCAGAAAATATAGAGGGTAATTTATTCTGGGGGCTGAGGAAAGCTACAAAAAAATGAACTTAACGCTCTCTGAGGTGTACGGAAAGGATAATTGCCAACAGCAGCTGCACAGAATTTGAAATAAAATGTAGGCAATGCAATGCTGAATTAAATTAAGCATGGAGCATACAGGGGGCCCTGCGAAAGGAAGAGTGCATGTGATAAGAATAAACCTTATTATCAAAATGTTAATACAAAGGATGCTTTCATGCCTGGTATGGTAATGAGCTAGGTCACACCTGGCCACATCAAAGTATTCTGAAGAGTATAATTGACAGATATCCATCCAGCTTCAAGAGGCAGAGCTCACTGACACCTGGGAACTTTGAGACATTGTTATGCTGAGGGTCAGACAAGGACTGTGACAGCCCGAGAGAGATGTAGAACTCTTGAAATCTGAGTGTCATTTTCCCTCCCTTTTTTGGAGAGATGTTTTTTCTTCATGTGTCTGGACCAATTCAGTGTCACTGGGGAATCCTGGATGAAACTCTGTGTTCGAACCTTTCCCTTTGATTTTATAGTGAGATTGTCTTGTTTTCCCAGTAAACATTGATTTACTGAGGACACGTTTGGATCATACGTGGGTTTAAAGAAATAATCATGGCTACCGGTTCTTGTGGACAAGGAGAATGGATTCCATACCTGAAGGTAGATGTCAAAAATAGACCTGCCCTGAGGGTAACTTTGTGAATCTTGTTCGAAGCACTGCCAAGGAGGTGACTGAGGCAAGTAACGTGTTTTAGTAGATCCCAGAAGGAGTGACAAATTCTAAATTCATCTCGGAATGGTATTCTTATCTAACTCTAGGGCAGTGCCACACATTATGATTCCTAAGAAAACACCCATTGTATACCAGTTATTGATCTCAGGAATCTTGTGGCATATTAGGAAGCACATGTATGTACACATGCATTTCCAAAACTACTTTCCCCAGGCGTGCAAACACTGGCGTTGATGCATTTACACATGTGTCAAATGGAACAACAAGAAATTAGATACTTTCTGCAAGGAATGCTATTCCTTGTGGCTATCAGAGTCCATGGAGTTACCATAATGCCATGCCCTTGTTTCATTAGTTTAAATGCTGACAAAATGTACAGAATTCTGTGCTGCATTATTCATTAATGCAGGGCATTGGACATTAGATCTATATGTACAGGACACTGCATTATTTAGACCCATGCCACTGGTCTCTGTCTTTGTTGAGGCAAAGGTGGGGACTCAGGCAGTCTTGATTGTTCTTGTTCTGTGACAACCACAATAACTTTTTGGACTACTTGATCAAAATTGACTCTGTCAATTAAATACTAAAATATGTCTTAGGCTATACATAGATAATATTTTTATTTCCAGCCGATGCAACGTGTACTAGCCATATTTGCCTTGTCTTAGGGTAATTTATGCTGATATTTGTGCCTACCATTTCACTACATACCAGTCATGGGGTGGACTCTGCAGCTACATTTTTTCCCACAGAGGCTATGACTTTTCCAATAATTTTCACACTAGCAGGTCACGTATTTCTCTGTTGGAGGACCTTAAACGTAACCACTATTCCTTAGTGCCAGTAGCAGAGCTGTTAGTCTAAATAGGCAATCAACCACCAAAATATCTGCCAAGTATTTTGAGGTTATTCTTTTTATTCAGTACTGGCCAGAATCTCCTTGCCTCAGGATGGCATGTTTTTATATTCAGGTGTTCAGTGGAAGGGTTTTTTCTATTCTATTTAATCATTTTGTTCCTACTGGCTTCACATGACATAGGTATATTTTTTATCTAATTGCAGTTTGCTTAACTTCTTCTTCTGATAAAATAAATAATGAAGGGAGTCTGATTTTTAAAAAGGGATTTTATTAAGAGGTAATTGGTATGGAAGGGAAAGCAGGATGTAAGATATGAATCAAATGGGTCAAAACCACAGTAAAATGTAGATTAGAGATGGGGACAAATATAAAAACATCAGTTTTTCTGACAAACATAGCCAATTCATCATATATTCGTTGATCTGTATTTGTAAAATTTTAAATCAGGACGAATATGGCTTGATGAATTTTTCCTCAGTTTTATTCATCAATCCCTTCATATTCGTCTATATTTGTTACCTCTCTGAGCTTGCTGGCCCCAGTTCAAAGTTCTGGTGAATCAGGACAGGCAGCCAATAGCGCTGCTGAAAGGTGTATCTACTTTTACATACACCTCCTATAAGCTTTTCCCATCCGGCCGTTCCCCACTTCTGTTTGTGCTCTCCGGAGTGAGAACAGTTGCTGCTCACTGGCTTGCTGGTTCTCTTGCGGTTTTGCTTGTGCGGCAGCAAAGCAAAGACTTATATTTTTCTTTCTCATCATCATCAGTCATCAATCATCATCAACTTTACTGGGAATTTGGGGAGGGATTTCAGGTAGCTTAGGCTATTCTTTGGAAGGGCTTAGTTTTATTTCGAATTCTAATCAATCAAACCTTTTTTCCTCTGGAGGCTTGTATGTTTGTGTGTGTGTGTGTGTGTGTGTGTGTGTGTGTGTGTGTGTGTGTCTGTCTGTCTGTCTGTCTGTCTGTCTGTCTGTCTGTCTGTCTGTGTATCATCCGGGGGGGGGGAGGGAACTGTCATGTGAAGCTGCACAGGCTAGGTAGCAGCACTGTCATCATGACCACCATGTGCACAACCACGTCTACGATAACCAGTGCTGCCACTGTCCCTCCTCCAGTGGCCCTGCAGGCAGGCAGGGAACCAAAGCTTCCAGAGGTGCAAAAGAACTGCTGCTCCTCTTCCTAGAGGAATCTGAGGAGTTACTGGTTTCCAAAGATCCCCAGTCTGATTTGGAAAAAGTAACGGCAGGGCAGGCTTCGCAGCCCCGCCCCACTCCTGTTCCCAAAGTCATCTGTTCCCTCCTCCCAGACCAGCAGCATCCCTGGGACACAGAGTTCTTCCCATGCCAGCAGTCAGGGTTAGGCAGTGGGTCCTCATTTGGGCAAACATGGTAGAGAGGCCATATGGGATTATTTCACAAACCAGCCCCAAAAACTGCTTTCCTGCTGCCATGTGCCTGAGTGCCCGATGGGGCCCCAAAGCCTGTCCAGGCATCGCCCTATCGCACAGCTTGAGATGGCAGAGTTTATTTTTTGTCAGCAACCACCACCATCCCTTTTCTTCATCAATAACAAAACAAACAACACCACCACATAGCTTCAGACTACAGAGCTGATCATCTGGTTTTCCAAAGCTGTCCTCCTGGCTTTCCCACGCCAAGAGGGCTGGGCCAACCCAAGCCCTTCCTAGTAATCAAAAACAGCATACTTACATACTTTGCTGCCAATTGCCTCGGTGCCCAATGCCTATTAAGACATGCTTTCCTGGCTACTTTGGAGCCAACTACCTCAGTGCTTGATGCGGCAACACACACTACATTGCTGCTGCCAACTTCCTCAGTGCCTGATGGGGCAAGACACGGTACTTTGCTGCTGCCCACTACTGCAGCGCCCAATGGGGCAACACACTGTGCTTTCAGTCCCATGCCAACTCAGTAGGTGTACAGAAGTTGGAACAAACTACCTAAATGAATTAGCTCAGCTCACCAGCGCCCCCCCCGGATTAACCACTGTAGTAGCAGTGCGGCCGGGCTGTGCCCCACCCACCCAAAGCCTGTCTGCGTGTCACCCAAACATGCCAAGAGGGCCGTCTAGCCCTTTTGGCTGGCACACCCAGAGCTGGTCCCATCACACCCGAACAAGCGAAGAGGGCTGTCCAGGTCTCTTGGCAGACCCAGAATGAGAAGGAAGAAAAATGAATAAATAGTTGCTCTTGTACAACTAAAGTGTACAAGAGCAGAGTATTGGGTGATGCCCATAATGTGCTGAGACAGAGGGCTATCTGGACATGTTGGCACACCAGAAGCTGGGCTCTGCCCCATCCAGGCCTGTCCAGGCATCACCCCATTGCCCCATCATCCAGCTTCAGAGGGCAGAGCTATTCTGGTTTTCAACCCAAGCATCTTTCTTTCTTTGAAGGTTGTCAGCAAGTCTAGTTAGACGTTGGTGGACAGGTGAGTCTCCTAGGCCAGGCTCTGCCCCACCCAAAGCCTGTCCGTGTCCGGGTGTCCCCCATGCCAGAGAGGGCCTGTCTCAGCCCCAGCCAAAGCCTGTCCAGGCGTCATCCCATTGCCCCATTGCCTGGCTTCAGATGACAGAGCTTGTCTGGTTTTCAACCTGTGCCAAGGGGGGCAGCCATTCTAAGCCCCCCCCAAACCTTCAAGGGATATCTTCATCATATCTGGGCGGTCTCAGGATCCAAGTTGCAAGCAATCCCTAGCTTTCCAGTTCTAAATCAGCATCTTTGTCTCCCTATCACCCAGCTTCAGATTGCAGAGCTGATCTGTTTCTGACAGCCCCGTGGCCCCGTGGATTAACCATTGTTAGTAGCACCAACCCTATTCATCTGATGATGATGCTGGTACTGTTGGAAGTTGCAAGCAACCTCAGTTGCCTCCTGGGGCCAAAAATCTTTCCTTTGCAGGCAAATCTGATGTTGCTGAAAAAGACCAGAGTCACTGGGACTGTTCTGGCACTGTGACCTGCCAGACTTGAGGTAGTCAACTCAGCCGGCTCTCCAGTCTAAACCTGGTGTTGTTGAATGCTAGATCTGTATCAAATAAATCCCAGATTATACAGGACTTGATCCTGGAGGAGGATGCAGATCTGGCATGCATAACTGAAACATGGACGGGCAGGGAAGGGGGTGTTCCCCTTACTCTTGCCTGTCCTCCCGGTTATGCGGTCCAACACCAGGGTAGACTGGAGGGTTGGGGGAGGGAGTAGCCATTGTGTATAAGAACACCCTGGAAGTTGTTAGGCACTCTGCAGCAGTGATGATGGGTCCAGAGGTCCTCCACATGTCAATTGGGGCCAGGGATGGCATTGGGATCTTGCTGAGTTACCATGCTCCCCATGACCCAGCCATTTCTTTACCGGAGCTGGCGGACTTTATCTTCACAGCACTGTTGAGGTCCCCGAGGCTTCTGGTCTTAGGTGACTTCAGCATACATGCGGAGCCGGAGGTTTCTGGTCTGGCTCTTGAGTTCTTGAAGACCATGGCCTCCTCGGACATGTCTCAATATATCAACGTCCCCACCCATGTGGGTGGCCATATGCTGGACCCAGTGTTCTCCACTGAGCAGAGTGAGTGTGGGCCGATGGTGACTGACCTAGTGTCTGTCCCTTTGTCATGGTCGGATCACTGCCTGATTAAATGCAGCCCTACAGTGGCTCTTCCAGCAGGGAGCAAGGACCTGCTTTAATATGAATAGCTACACAAAACATATTCCGTATTAAACCAGACTCATTTTGGACAAGCTGATGACAAAAAGTACAGGGGAGAGCTCAGAAGAATACTGTGCTAATAAAATCTGGTGCTCTGGAGAAGTAGTACAAATACGGTACAAGCCAGGAAGTGGGGGAGAAGTGGTACAAGCCAAAGGGAGGAAATAGGTTCAATAGACGCCTTCTAGCTTGTGGCACACACTTACATATATCACACATTTACAAAAGATTAAAACACTGGTGAATCCTCTCCACAAATGTAGAGAAAAGCTCAGTCTTATACAGTTCTGTTCTGTCTTGCTCTTTAATGTGCTGGTTCCACCAGCAAATCAGGCCAGGAAATCACACATAAACAACTAGCAAACAAATCAGAGGCGGGATAATCACAGACGAGTCCCATAAACAAAGCCAAGATCAAGATAATGTCCTGCCAGACAAGTCAGCAAGCTGGCTGTTGAGGAACTAAAGTCAAGGACATGTATCACAGCAGAAAGAAAAACCAGCAGAGCAAATATAGCAGGATTCCAGGTATTCTAGGAATACTTGGAGACAAGGATTTACCAGAATAGGATATTTTGCTTCCAGCAGTTTCTGCCAAATGCTATAATTCCCAGTTCACCCAATCCCGTATGCAGCAGCTCAGAGGCTTCCAGAAGGAGCCACCCTTTTCTGATAGGTCCTATTCCAAAACTGAGCACTTATTCTAGGTAGCAGAATTCTGCTCTGCCTCTTAAGGTAGCACTGCATTCTTGGACAGCTCTGCCAGAAACTCTGCAGGAGTGCTCCGCTCATTGGAAGGAGTGGAAGGATGGTTTTGGAACCATTAGGTGTCACTCCTGAGGCAGAGCCTGGGTCTCAGTCTCCACCAGTTTCAGAGTACAGCTGCTTACTGGGAGGCCTGTATCCTCATTTGAAGAAACTCCTTCAGCTGGGACATGGCATGCACATTCATCTCCAAGTGCACATCACCATTCCTGTTGAGGACCACTTAGCATTATTTTCATAGAAGAGAGAGGATTATGCAGCATTTATTTTTTTCCAATAATATGCCAAATACTACAGTAGAAGGCTAAGAGGAACTTAATTTTAAGAATATTATTTTTGTCCTCTAACTGAAATGGGGAATGATCCTATATAAAGGTATTAAACATGGGGTTTTATAGCATTAATAAATAATAGTTATGTGCTATCAAGTCAATTCTGACTAATGTTGACCGTTCTCAGCTATAAATTACTTTTAAGGTATAAATTACTCAGCAACAGCCTATCATTTTCTTCTTCTGAGGGCACTCTGGGACTGTAAACCATGCCCAAGGTTACATAGGCTGGCTCTTTTTCTGGAATGCACAATGGGAAATCAAAATCCAAACCCTGGGCTCTCCAACTTACCATTATAAGGCCTTAAATTATCATTTTGTCACAGATACTGAAATTTTTACTTTTTAGTTTACCAGTTCCCAAAATCCCCGAGCAGTATAGGCAGTGGCAACGTTATCTTGAGGATTCTAGGGGTTGAAGTAAAAAAAACAACAACAACAACAACAAAAAACAAAAAAACCCAACAACACTAACACTTTCAACTTCAGCACTTCAGTGCATTGAAACAGCAGATAGATTTGTTTTTAAATCGTTGGGGGAAATCTTGATGTTGCAGAAACCATGACAATATCAAAAAAACACCTATGCAACCCAAACCTTCTAGGAATAACTTGCATGGCCTTTAAATGAAAGATTGTGGTTTGGGGGTTATTTTGTGTGTGTCACTTTGCTTCTTGAAGACACGGCTAATGAGATGTCATTTAAATTCTAACACCTGCTTAATAGCACTTTTCTTCCTTCCTCAAGAGTGAGCTGTTTACGAATGTTTGCATATTTCCAAGTGTACCTGTAAGAATGATTCTTCCGTAAACAATGCTGTGTTGGTATTCCACAAATGCTTTCGTTACAAAAGAACAAAACAGCAGCAAGGATTTTTGTTATTTTATTCGTTATGTTCACCAAAGTCCCCCAAATTCTGCAGAAAGCATTCTAAAAGGTAATTTGCAGCAAGCCATGAATTAATTAAAGCCATCTGTTTAACATGGTTTCATATTTAGCAAGAAATTAATAGAGTACTACATTGTAAGTATTATGTTATAATCTACACTAGAATTTAAACAATTGCTGATTTTTCATATAACTCTTAAACAATGTATAGTGGTTTATAATTCTTAGCATCACTTGTCTGAGCAATAATCGTATGATGAGGTTGTTATTACTTTCATTATTTTTTCTGTATTCGATAGCAAACCAAGAATTGGTCTGCGTTGTGATCTCCCTCCCCTATCATTACTGTCAGGCTAGAACTTAGGTCATGCTTCCACAGATGTGCAATCTGATGTGGATTAGGGTCAACCTACAAATGCTATGTCAGTGGCCACTAGTGGTTCTAGACCACCATTGTTGTCATGGCAGTCATGTGCATACTATCCAAGCAGAACAGAAGCACTGCTTCTCAAAAATGGCACCATGCAGAAATGACACATGCCCCAGGAAAGCCAACAGCACACAAAAGGCACTTGCTTCTTGGGTGAGTGTGCGGGGCCTTAATATGGATGTGCTTTAATAAGAGAACTTCTCAGACATGCTCATTATGCCTGTGGCTGACATGTCTTCCCTCACACCATAGATCCACACTGCAAGTCTCACCTCCTATTTCCTGTGCCACATTTTGTCATAAGGCTAAAGATATGTCATTAATACTAATGAGTAGGGATGGAGAAGAATTTCAGAAATAAGATGGTGCAGGGGTGTTTGGAAACTGTATTTGGAACTCCCTGAGCTATAATGAGTTGAGCCCAAATACCTGAGACAGTATGAGTCAAACTCATCAAAGCCTGTCTTTGCCATTGATGGTTTGGTAGCAGCCTACTCTTCTGCTGGTTTTCTCCCTTTCTCACACTATTGTAAACTATAAGCAGTTTGCAACCCGTTTACACTTATGACATATTATTAGGAGGAATTAAAAAAATCAGATTCTCTGAAGTCTCATTAATATTGGGAGCTTCATGCTGAGAAAGTGTGATTTCAGAGAGATGGAAAGGGAGACAGAGTTTTGTGGCTGCCATCTTCCACCCTTCCAAATGTGAACGAGTGGGAAGAAGAGTCAACACCTGGCACATATGCAATGGTGGCCGAGACCCTCTTGGCCGGGTGGTTCTGAGCATCCAAGAATTCTAGCAGTCAAAACTTTTAAAACTGCTTCACTGTTCTTGGCAATAAAGTAACAAGGATGGGCAATTATAACAAGAATAAGTAATTATTTTTAAAAATGCTAATTTCAGATCTTGTCCTCCTAGGTGGAGACACAAAAATCCTTAATAAAAGCTGTTTCCAAATTGCTACATCTTGCTAATGTATATACTTCTTGCCACAGATACAAGGTCAAAAGGGGAGATTTTTTTTCAAATCTAACTTACTCCACTTGGATTGTTGTGAGCAGAGCCATAAGAAAACTGAGACAAGTGAAGTGGGTGCCTCAGGCTTGCAATAGTGAGGGGAACAGAACATATATACATAAAATTTGTACCTACTTTCTAAGCATACCATGCCATTAGGAAATGGGTACATTTGTTCCTCACCCAGGTAAGCTCAATTTGCTTTGGAGAGAATCACAGGCCTCTCCCTCTCTTTTTTTTGGGGGGGGGGTGACTCTGTTCGCCAGGGATGGGGTCCGTAGTCTGGGGATCCATCTGGACCCAGCGCTCACCATGGAATCCCAGGTGGGGTTGGTGATCCACACCACCTTTTTTCACCTCAGGCGGATAACACAGCTGCGGCCCTACCTCGATGTGGGGGCACTCACTACCTTGGTGCATTCGCTCTTAGTCTCAAGATTAGACCACTGCAATGCGCTCTATGTGGAGCTACCTTTGAGGCTGCTGCGGAAACTACAGGTGGTGCAGAATGCGGCGGCCAGGTTACTTAGTGGAATGTAAAAACGCCAACACATCTCACCCACTCTGGCTGTATTGCATTGGCTGCCCATCCGATTCCGCATCGACTTCAAAGTGTTGATGCTCACGTACAAAGCCCTAAACGGTTTAGGGCCTCGTTACTTGGCAGAACGCCTACTCCCACCAAGGTCTACCCGTGTCACTCATGCGAGCCAGGAGGTGAGGCAGAGGAGCCTAATGCCGAGGGAGGCCCAGAAGGAAAAGACAAGAAATCGGGCCTTCTCGGAGGTGGCTCCTCGCCTCTGGAACAATCTACCTCCTGAGATTCGTGGGGCTCCCTCGCTGGGTATCTTTAAGAATCAATTAAAGACATGGATGTTTTGGCAGGCCTTCCCATCAGATAATTCCTGACGCCTTTTCTTTCCTCTTCTATTCTTTCTCTTATTCTGTGTATGGCTTTTTATGATTTAAATTGTTTATATATTTTTATTGTACTTTTTATGGTTGTTAGCCGCCTAGAGTGGTCCTGACCCGACCAGATAGGCGGGATATAAATAAAATAAAGAAAGAAAATAAATAAATAAATCTCATGTCTCCATAATCACTTCAGGTACGTGGAAACCAAGGAATCTTCAAGGGAGAACGTCTTGCTCACTTGTTGGCTTGAGCAACTAATTTTTGAGGTAGGGAATGGTGAATAGTAGAGATGAGCATGAATTGTTGGTTCTGCATCCATAATGGCTCATCCTTCAGACAAACAGGTGTTTCAAAGATGCCCCAGTTTTCCTCCCTTGGCTCCTACTCTGAGTGGATGCTTGACAGAGGAGGCAGGGGACGGAAGCTGAGGCACCCACAGAACACCTATTTGTCTGAAGGACGAACCATGATGAACCACTAAACGGGCAATTCATGTCCATCTCTAGTGAGCAAAGCTTCTAAATTCAAACCTAACCAAGTGATGTGAATTTTGAAGCTTTTGCAGTATCATGCCTGTATGTTCAAGGTTGTTGTTGTTTAGTCGTTTAGTCGTGTCCGACTCTTCGTGACCCCATGGACCAGAGCATGCCGGGCCCTCCTGTCTTCCACTGCCTCCCGGAGGTGGGTCAAATTCGTGTTGGTAGCTTCGATGACACTGTCCATCCATCTCGTCCTCTGTCGTCCCCTTTTCCTCTTGCCTTCACACTTTCCCAACATCAGGGTCTTTTCCATGTTCAAGGTAGTTTCCATCAAAATAGCTACCATGAAAATATAGAGGGGAACAATTTTATATCCTTGTTATAGCTCCGAATGTGAAAACAGAAAGGGACAATCTAAGCTTGCCCCCCCCCCCCAAGCTGTGTGACTTTTCAGGCTGGATGGAATAGAAAGGTGACAGACTGAATTAAAAAGTAACACCCCAAAGGGATAGTTCCATTGACATATGTTCTTCTTTCAGTTAACTTGGAGGGGGCAATTGGCCCCTCCCTGGTCCAGACCCTAAGTCCACCAAAACTGGCTCTTGAGGGAGGGAAACTCAGTTGATATGGTTTTGAGATGGTGTGAAGGGCTGCAGGCGGAAGTGTAAGAATGCTGATTAATACTAGTGGCCACCTGTCAGCTTTGTTTTTTTAAAAAATTACCAGAATATACTCAGAATTTAATCACTGAGCTTTACTTTTTCACAATTTGAAGACTTAAGAGCATGGTTATAATAACATTGAGCATTACTAGTGCTACTATAGTTGAAATCATGGCATTTTTCCTATATGGCATTCCTCTCATTTCCTGCTGAAGCTGTTTAGTCCGAAGTGCATAGAGGGGCTTTTGTTTTGAAGGTATAACACATTGTGTTTCATTTTCTCTAATTTATATTGTAGTGAGTGGTGCCATCTTGCAGCCTTATTCTCTGGAGCATTTATTTATAGGGGACTCTAGCAGATAGAGTCCAGATTAAAGAACATGAGCTTAATCAGAATGTTCTGTAATTACCAACGGCTTTATTCAGATAGGATGATGCATGTCTTCCACCGTGCAAAAGGAAATAAGTATATTCATTTCCTATCCCATTCCCACCTTGCTTTATAAAAGCTAAATATCCATTCTGTAAATAGAGATGAATCAGCAATCCAAATAATATCCATTCATCATACATATTTCACAAGGAGGATATTATAGTGACTGGAAAGTTCTTACAAAAATAATATGGAAATCCGGAACTTGATGTGGAGTGTCAGAGAGCTTCTTACTATTATTTACCTTATCAGCTTTTGCTTTCCGAAATCAATGGAAGGGCATCTAGTTCAGCTAATCCATATTTCTGAGTATGAAATTGAATTTATAGTCTGTAGTATGTTGACTACCGCTCACATTTAAGGCATAATTGATTTTTATTGAAAAGCCAGCAGCCACATCAAAAATTTCCACAAACCACAAGAATGTTATATTTTACCCTGTTTAGATAATAGTGATGCTTTATTTATCCTTTAAATTTGAAGCTTTTATATTTATAGCGGCAAACGTTGCGGGAGTGTGACTGATGTCTGGTGAAACTATCCAGCTACGTGTACTTCCGTAAAACTCTACAGGATGAAAATATGCAACTTTATATTCTAAAAGTAAATGCCAATGGTTGGTTTGTTTTAAGCATAAATGGAATACATTTTTCACATACCTATACAAAGAAATCATCTCAAGTCATGAGGCAAAGTTATTTTTCCTCATTTTAACGAATAGCTTGCACCATTACTTTTCTCATCATCTTTTCTTTTCAGTCTTCCCTTTCCTATCTTCATCTCTTCCTGGACCCTTTTTTACTTCTGCTTACCAAGTGTATGTTTCTATCTAATTTAAATTATATGGAGAGAGAACCAACTAATCCATATTAAAAATCCAGGTTTCCAAGGAGCTGCTTTCAGGCACTAAGATAACCACAGACTAAATTTTAATAATAAAAAGTGCTTCCATGTGAGTTTCTTCTGCTGCCTTTCCGCCTTTCATCCAGACTCCTTTACTTTCTCATACTAACCTGACCCCACCTGTTCTTTGCCTTGGTGTCAAATCTGTCCATCATTGTGTTAGATATCAAAATGGGCAGGTCCAAATGCATGTATTTTTTTGACATACATAGGGCAATGGCACATAACAAAGATTTTAATGGTGAAACTCTTTCTTGATGGTTGGAAAGAGCAGGCAAGCACATTGTGTGCTTGTGTGCATTTGGAAGAAGAAGGTGAGAAAGAAGTGCTCAAAACAATTTGCAAAATTCACAGAAACATGAAACCTGCAGAGATTACCCATTTGCTTCTTAAATTAAAACCACCAGAAAGAGGCACTACGCCTTTTACAAAGTCAGATCTTTTCAAAGCAAATTGTGACAGATACAAGCACAAATCCTGTTAATAAGGAACAGGATTTGTACCTATATGTGTCACCCAGTACTTTGAAACATTTCCACCTCAAATTATCTACAGATATTTGTCTCCCTCTCCCCCTACCCCCCTTGCTTTCATCAGTGTTTCTGCCTTCCGGATCAGAAGCTCCTACATTAACTTCTTTGAGGAGCCTATGTGTTTCTTGGGCCTTTCTTTTTGATAACACAAATTATACTGAAACTTTATCCCTTAAAAAAATAAATCTTGGTCCTTGCTGAGAAAGTAACTAAGCAAATGGACTGCCTAAATATGTTGTTCACTCCAGCTATGGATAATTGGACTGGGCATGATTCCTGTGTATGTTATGTAATTTTGAGCAGTTGCTCACATCCATGTTGGTGTTTCTGCAACAGCAGTTACCTTCCATATCTAAAGTCTGTAATAAGCTGCCATGACACCAGCCAAAGCAGGTCATCAGGGCCCCAACTAGCGATTTTGGCACTCAGGATAAGCAATGCAAAATGCACCCAGTATGCCTACAATATGTACAAAGTATAGGAGGGTGTTCAGACAATCCCTTCCACTGCTGACAATTCTTGGGCTTCTGATCCTTCACAACTCCTCTCTCTGTTGCAAATCATGGGTTCCTGTCTTGCATCAGCCTCTGTGTTTTGGGGGGCAGGGCAATTTCCCAATCTTCCATTCTTTCCTCTCTCTCTCTCTCTCTCTCTCTCTCTCTCTCTCTCTCTCTCTCTCTCTCTCTCACTCCAGTACAAAGGCTAAGGTGGGAACTTGTGATTCTCCCACTTCTCCCACTTTGGTACACTTAATTGTACCAATAGACCTCTTTCTTTCTTTCTTTCTTTCTTTCTTTCTTTCTTTCTTTCTTTCTTTCTTTCTTTCTTTCTTTCTTTCTTTCTTTCTTTCTTTCTTTCTTTCTTTCTTTCTTTCTTTCTTTCTTTCTTTCTTTCTTTCTTTCTTTCTTTCTTTCTTTCTTTCTTTCTTTCTTTCTTTCTTCCTTCCTTCCTTCCTTCCTTCCTTCCTTCCTTCCTTCCTTCCTTCCTTCCTTCCTTCCTTCCTTCCTTCCTTCCTTCCTTCCTTCCTTCCTTCCTTCCTTCCTTCCTTCCTTTTTTTCCTTTATTTATTTAGCCGCACCATTACCAATGGTCCCTGAGTGGTATACAACAATATTAAAACTTGGTTGGAAGCCAGGCATAATTCTATTCTATCTATAAGTGTAATTCTATCTCCATGGGGCTCTAGCTCATCTTCAGGGGATCTTTCAGCCCAGTATGGTTTAAACAATTCTCCCTCTTCTTTGGTTTCCTCCTTATGATCTCATAAGGGTCCCTCTCTGCTTTATTTTCTGACTCTATTGACTCTCCAACAATATCCTTCTCCTTTCCTCTCTGGGTTCATGTTTTTTCTCATCCATCACCTTTCTCTCTGTATTCTCCTCCTCCTTATATCCACCCTCTACCATGGATGCATGAGCTCCTTCCTTTCCCTCCTAGGTGTATCTCCCTGCCTAAGCGTCCACTTGTGTCCCACTGTCCTGGGACCTACACATGTTGTTTCCTCCTTCCTGGTGACCTTGAATGATAGGCTTCCTGGGTGACTGAATGTGTCTTGTAGGCCCTGAGTCAGAGGTCAATGGACTGTCGACAGGGGCATCTGTGTCCCTGTCCTCTTCACAAAGACACTCTACACAATTTAGAACAGAAGCAAAACATGTCATTAGTCTAAGGAAACAAATCAAAGAAATTATTAGAAAAATTAAGAAGTTTAAAAAAATGCTTTTGGAGAAGGAAATGAAATAATAAGAGATATTTAAATTAAGCAGAATTGGAGCTTGAGAAATGAAGAATATTGGAATACCACGACCTGGAAATTTACTATCCGAAGTTAGCACACTGGTATATTTATTCAAATAATATGTTACTTATTAGCTTTTTGTCAACGACATGTTATTTGGAATGTATAAAACCACTTACAAATAGAATGATGCCAGCAGATATCTCCAAATGACACCCCAAAACAGTTTTTCAGACAAGAAACAAGTGAACTTGTTACATCAAAAAGTGGCAATGCTACCAGTCATAGGCTGAAATCCAGTAATAAGTTGCAACTACAGTACTGTCATTGAATCAATGGGGAATTGGTGAGTTAATGCCTGTTCAAGTTCCATTGAGTCAATGGGCCTACTCTAGTTGCACCTGCTTTTAGATTGCAACTATTAAGCTGTTTCACAAAAGGAATGTTGCTACCCCAAAACAGGTAATTTCAAGGCTTATATTGTTTCCGGGTTCTGAGGAAAAAAAAACATTGAGGAAACATCATTGTCATCATCTGGCTATGGAATAGAGAGGAAACATTATCAAGAAAAGAAGGAAGGAAGAAGAAAACATGTGGGAATGTGTAAAGTGTGGTATACTGAGAATAAAACAAAGACAGAATCTTAAAAATAAATAGGAAGTAATAGGTTGCAGGGGGCAGGTAGAATGGCAGCAGAATTGAAGGAGAAGAGAGGCATCATGAATAGAAATGAGAAATGAGGGAGAGAAAAACAGTAAGCAGCTCCCAGTTGAGAAGAAGGAATGGAATAAGAAATGTCTTGAGGTGACTGACAAGGAGGATAGGACGAAGAAGAATGAATCAGCGTAGCAAAACCAGAAAGGATAGAATGATAACTTTTTAACTTACAAATCTGCAACCAAAATTCAGTTGAAAAAGCTGAAGGCAATATACAATATGTTCTAAAAGCAATATCGTAAAAATAAAGAATGCTATGCATAGAAACAAGAGGCAAAAATGCCATTATCTTTATGTATTGGGGTTTCCTTTAAAATCATACATTTGACAGGGCAACACCAGCTGAAAAAGGAAGTATTTATGTGGAAAATTTTGTTGTTTATTCCATGAAAACTTCAATTCTTCTCATTTATGTGGAGATAAATTTTCTTCCAACAGAATGTTAAAGGAGAGAAATGTTGGAGAGATTCATGTCAACACACCCATAATTTTTTAGGACTTGACTCCTAGTTTTTAGGCTTCACCCCTGCACCAGGAATGCTAAAAACAAGTCTATGTTTATTAGAATGCATTAATAATAAATGAATGAATAATGAATTTAATGCATATTACAATGTGATAATAACAATAGCAACAAAAGTTATGACAACAACAATGGAACATCTAATTACCATCACTTAGAGCTATTTTCTTCCAAGTAATTTATTAATTCTTAACAGTAAAATTAAAATTCAAAAATATAAATCTTATTTTTGAAGGAAAGTAACAGTTTTATATTTTATTTTTAAAAATTCACTAACCTTGTGGTAATTCTAAAAAAATCAGATACTTTTTAACAGTTTAATTTTTTATTAATTATGTAATGCCCTCTTTTAAATGTAGGCATCCTTCAGTCTTGAGAGACTATGGTAACATGCTCTGAATAGAGGACTTAGAACAGTGTCTAGTGTGGCTGAGAAGGCCAATTTAAGAATAACAATCCCTTCCACACTGAAGACAAATACAATCTGTCCCCTGTCCAGCTCCCTGATTTTGCTGGTTTTGGGATTGCTTCTTTGCCTTGGCCTTCAGAACAAGTGTCACCGCCTGTCTCCAGGCTGAGTGTTCAGGTGTCAATGTTTCCCATCTGTTGAGGTCCATTCTTAAGGCCTTCAGGTCCTGCTTGCAGATATCCTTGGATTGCAGCTGTGGTCTCCCTCTGGGGTGCTTTCCCTGCACTAATTCTCCATACTGGAGATCATTTGGAATCCGACCGTCAGCCACTCTCACAACATGCCCAATCCAACGTAGATGTCGCTGTTTCAGTGATGTATACATACTAAAGATTCCAGCTTGTTCTAGGACTACTCTATTTGGAACTTTGTCTTGCCAGGTGATACCAAAAATGCATCTGAGGCAACGCATATGGAACGTGTTCAACTTCCTCTCCTGCCATGCACAAAGGGTCCAGGACTCACTGCAGTACGGGGGTGTACTCAGGAGACAGGCTCTATAGACCTGGATCTTGGTATATGCTGTCAGCTTCTTATTAAGCCATACTCTCTTTGTGAGTCTAGAGAACATGGTAGCTGCTTTGCCAATGCATTTATCAAGCTTGACATCTAGAGAGAGTGTGTCAGAGATTTTTGAGTCAAGGTGCATGAAATCATCAACAATCTCCAGTTCTTGTGTAGCAATGGTAATAGAGGAAAGTGAGTTCATGCCCTGGCCCGTGACTTGTGTTTTCTTCGGGCTGATTGTTAATCCCAAATCTTGGCAGACCTTACTAAAACAGTTCATAAGTTGTTGGGGGTCTTCAGCAGAATGGACAACAATAGCTGCATCATCGGCAAAGAGGAAGTCCGCATGCATTTCAGCTGGACTTTGGTTTTCACTCTCAATCTAGAGAGATTAAAGAGCTTTCCATTTTATCTAGTTCAGAGATAGACACCTTCTGTTACAGATCCAAAACAGTGCTTCAGCATGACAGCAAAAAGATCCCAAACAGGGTTGGTACAAGGACACAGCCCTGTTTCACTCTGCTTTGGATGTCAAAGGGATCTGATGTTGAGCCATCAAAAACTACACTGCTCTTCATTTCCTCATGAAAGGACCTGATGATGTTAAGGAGATGAGGTGGACATCCAATCTTGGGAAGTATTTTAAAAAGGCTGTCCCTGCTAACCAAATGAAAGGCCTTTGTAAGATCCATGAAGGCCACAACTGTTGTTGTTCCCTACATTTCTCCTGCAACTGTCTGAGGAAAAATATCATGTCACTGATGGATCTATTCAGAGTCTATCCTCTTGTAAAACTAGCACAATTAATTGACATCCATTAATATTTGCCCCCACATTTGAACATCAGTTTATTAATTTCTTTTAGATTTAAATTTAGCATATTAGTACTAGCAGTAATATGTCCAGATTCTGACAGAGCATGTGATTTGCCTCATAAAGTACCGGAGTGATCAGAAGGCCATTTTTGTGATGTCTGGTCACTTGTCAGTTAATCTGATCTTATCAACAAGGCAGTTGAGGTACAACTGGGTCCAATTTGCCTCATAGCTGTGAAGCTTATTGGATAATTTTGGCCAGCCACTTCAATCTCAGCCTAATCTACCCAAAAGGCTCTTGTGAGGACTAAAGGATGGTGGTGCTGAGACCTTGTATGCTTCTCTGGACTCCTCAGAGAATGTGTACTTGAACTAATCCTTAGGACTAACAGAAATGTGCTGATCCCAAGTCCTATTCAGGCATTCAGAAAAGCATGAGCAGGGAGAGTTCTAGTCCTGCCTCTTGCCTTTAGTTATTTCCACATGAAGAAGGGCAGTATGAAGAAGAGATAGTCTGCTTGAAGTCTCTCTACCTGAGCAGGGATTCTGAAAAATCAGAGTCTCCAGATGTGTAGAAGAGCTTCACATGAAGCAGACAGTGTCCTCTTCAGACTGTCTCCTTTATGTGGAGGCAGTGATAGCCAGGATGCAGGGCAAGAACCCTCTCACTATTCATATTTGTAGTCCTTTTGAATGTCTGAACAAGGCTCTAGTTTACTACAATTCTTCTCCCCCACTGTGCCTTTGTTGATCTATATCATATCTTCCAAGTGAGATCGCTATTATCCTCAACCTCTAGACAGAGAAATGAAATACAGAAAATATTATGCATGCAGTATTCAAAACTTTGCAACAAACTTTTATGACTGAAAGATGTATATACAAAGCATTTCTTATATAAACTGATGCATCCTGGTAATACCCCTGAGGCTATAGTACATGATTCCTGCCTTTAGAAGAATTACAGTAATGTCAAGATGTGAGTTGTCTAGTGTTCTGTAACAGTGATGTAGTCAAATCTGAGTATTTACCAGAAACAAAATGGATGTTTTTGACAGGGAACAAATGTATAATTTAAAAGGGAAATTAATGAGAGATATTTCTTCTGTACTTTGGAGATGGAGCCTTGTCCCCAAAATGTTTTGTCCTCTGCCACAACTCTGTATTTTTATTTGATACATCCTTGCCTCAAGATTTTCCTTTTTTAAAATTTTAATTGTGGTTTCTTAACTGCAGACATATGCATGGTGATTATAGCTAAATAAATTTTGTTATGTCCAGAAGCATACTTTGCGATCACCCAGTGGTGTAGCATGGGCAGGACCACGGGGGGGAGGGGGGGCTTGTCCTGGGCACAAAATTCTTATGGACACAAAATTTCAGCCCTGCCACAGAGCCATTGGTTGAGGCGGAGCACACAACAAATGAGAAAGCACACAAGGCTCCCCTCGCCTCCCCCGTTTCTGGCTGCGGCTGCCCTGCTCACTCCATTTTCCCCTCTGGGCAGGTGGCAGCGGTGGTGGGGTTTGGTGATGGTCAAGTAGACCCAATTCCTTGGAGAGAACAGCCCGGAGGATGAAGGGCGGCATGGAGCAGCCCAGCTTCCCTCCCCTTGTGTAAACAAAGCAGAACAGGCAACATGGAGGGGCAGTGTGAGGACTGGACTCTGCCAGCACCAAGCTGCCTCCCCTGACACTTCCCGGTGTGAGCTCACCTTGCTACACCACTGCTGTCACCAAAGATTTTCCAGGTGTAATAACTAGAAACTGTACATAGAACATCTTCATGGCTAAATGATGTTTTGCTTTTGTCTGTGCCTCCTGATGCGCCTTCTTTCAACATGTAAGGAGCAAGAGGAAAATCAAGGAAATGGGTTGGTTCACTAGTGGGAGAAGATGACAAGAAGGTGAAAGGCAACAGGGAGAGAGTGGAACTGCTTTTTTTTTTTGCATCCATATTTACACAAAAGGAAAAACTGGTCCACCTTGTCAAAAGCAGCACAGTGGGAGCCAGGAGAGATGCAGTTCAATGGTGGGAAAAGTAAGGTCCTCCACTTAGGCAGGAAAAAGGAGATGCACAAGGAAAGGATAGGTGATACCTGGCTCGACACTAGTACCTGTGAGAGAGATGTAGGTGTCCTTGTGGACCACCACCTAAGGATGAGTCAGCAGTGTACTGCAGCAGCCAAGACAGCCAACACAGTGCTAGACCGCATCAACAGGATTATGGATTATCAAGATTGTGGGAAGCAATAGTACCACTCTATACCATGCTGATGATGCCGCACTTGGAGTGCTGTGTCCAGTTCTGGCCACCCACAATACAAAACAGACACTGAGGCCCTGGAAAAGGTGCAGAGAAGAGCAACAAAGATAAAAGGGGACTGGAGGCTAAATCCTATGAAGAATGATTAAAAGAACTATGTATGTTTAGCTTAATGACGAAAAGACGGAGGGGAGACATGATAGCAGTCTTCCAATATCTGAAGGGTTGCCACAGGGAAGAGGGCATTGGTTTATTCTCCATTGTGCCTGAAGGTAGGACAAGAACCAATGGGTGGAAACTCATCAGAGGGAGATCCAACCTGGAGATAAGGAGGAATTTCCTGACAGTGAGAACCATTAAGCAGTGGAACAGCTTGCCCCTTGATGTTGTGGGTGCCCCATTGCTGGAGGTTTTCAAGAAAAGATTGGACAGCCATCTGTCCGGGATGGTATGAGGTCTCCTGGCTTGGGCAGAGGGTTGGACTAGAAGACCTCCAAGGTCCCTTCCAACCTTACTCTAATTTTTTTAAAAAATTGAAATATGTAATGGAACCTGTTAAAGCAAATATATGATTAAAATAATCTTAGAAATTTGATAGACAAATAACTAGCTATCTAATGGGGCAGTGACATATTTTGAAGTACATTTTGTATAGTCATTCCCCCATGGAGTGTCCCAAGAATTTAAAAACAAAACAAATAAAGCCCACTAGTCCTTTGTGGTTGTTGTTATGTGCTGTCAAGTTGCCTTCAATTTATGGCAATCTCATGAATGAGCAATCTCCAAAATGTGTTGTCCTCAACAGCCCTGCTCAGCTCTTGTAAACCCAAGCTTGTGGGTTCCCTTAGGGAATCAATCCATCTCATTTTTGGTTTTCCTCCTATCCTGCTGCCTCCCACCTTTCTAAGTATTACTGTCTTTTCCAGAGAATCTTGCCTTCTCATGATGTGCTCAAAGTAGCACAGCCTCAGTTTCATTATTTTTGCCTCAGGAGATAGTTCAGCCTTGATTTGATCTAGGACCCACTTTGTCTTTCTGGCAGTTCAGGGTATCTTCAGGGCTCTCCTCCAGCACTGTATTTCAACTGAATCCATTTTTTCCCTGTCAGATTTCTTAACTGTCCAGTTTTCACATGGTGACTAGAAATACAAGAGTGTGGATGATGTCAGTTTTCATCCTGTGACACTTCCTTACATTTGATGATTTTTTTTTTCTAATTCCTTTATTGCTGCCATTCCGAATCTCAGTTTTCTGATTTCTTGGCTGCAGTCTCCATTTGGATTGATGATTGAACTAAGGTATACAAAATCTTGAAAAAAAATCAGTTCCTTAATTGTAAATTTTAAAGTTGCGTTGTTCTTCTGGAGTCATGACTTTTGTCTTCTTAATAATCGGCTGTAGTCCTGCTTTCATACTTTCTTCTTTCACTTCCACTAAAAGTCGTCTGAAGTCATTGCTGCTTTCTGACTTTAAGGTGGTGTCATATGCATCCAGCAGTTGCTGGCTAGGCTGGGGATTACTGTCATAGCAGTTTAACACCTCTGGAGGACAGCAGGTTGGAGAAAACTTATCTGCCATCCCTCGGATAGATGAGGCTTTTATTGTGAATCTGGCGTATGACACAATCTTCCATTTATAGCTACACAGTTTCCCTTCTGTTCTCCTTTTTTTTCTTATCTCAGAAAATCAATTGAGGTGGAAAAGGAAGAATACCTTCACAATGTATTTTGACTGGCAGTACTCAAAACTGCCCATTTAGGAGCTGTGATATCTCGCGTTTAATTCCCTAATTCTTATGGGATAAGAAGCCTATAGCAAGATGACTGCCCAACAGAGCAATCAGTTCTTATGTCATGACTTTGATCATTTCATAAATAATATGGGCATTAGAATTTGTCCCAGTTTTTTCTTCAGTGGTATATACTATATATACTATTGGCTCGACAAATTGAAGTGCTCTGTTACATCAAATTATAAGACTGCCTTAGTCTTCTGGATATTTCACTCCACTCTTAGCATCCATTATAGAAGAAGCATGATACAGCTTGTCTGCTTGCTAACAAGAAAAAACAAACACATTTGTTTTTGAGAATAAAATGTGCCATTTTAGAAAAAAACTGCAATGCTGTGATGGTGGTATTTCATGGAACTCCAATCATTTATGATTCCCAGAGCATCCAGAATTTTGCAGTACATGAAGTCATGCTGATAAGCAACTAAAATAATTCAGGATGACAAGACATGTGCACTCCTAAGAACACAAAGTGATGGAATTGAGCTTGTGTTTGTGATTGTCAGTCATCTTGTTTTGAGTTTCACCTACTTTCTGCATTAAAGAGAAAACATAAGGAATATTTTAAAATATGCTATGGTTCCCAAATGTTCTTGGACTAAAACATCCAGAGATCTTCACCACTGCCTGTGCCCACCAGGATTTCTGGGAGCTGCAGAGCAAGAACATCTGGAGACCCAAGGTTGAGAACCACTGTACTGGAATATACTTTCTATTTAGAGACAAGAGACATGCAGACATGCAGACATTCTCTTCTTACACAGAGAATCTGACATTGTAGGCAAATCATATGTTCATATTTACTGTGATAAGGCATGTATATACACATACATACTGAAGTCACAATTTTAATTTTTTTAATCTAGTGACTCTACCATCACCAGTGATTTTCAGTAATTGAATATTTCTGGCATGCAAAACTCCACTGCTTCCTTATGATGAAAGGGATTACCTGGGACCCATGGAGGGCTCAGGATGGGAAGAGAAAATGTTTAATTTCCAGCAAATTGACCTTGCTAATCCTGGGGAATTTACACAAACAAGATGTGAGCCAATGACTGCCTGAAATCCTGTTCAAGGGTGGCAAATGACAAGATGTTTTTCAGAGTCAATGAATCTCAAGTAGATCTTTCTCTTTTCCTACTGACTTCAACTTTTGCTGGCATTAGTGTGCTTTCCAGTGAGTCTCCTCTTCTTATGCTACAGTATATCAAAATTACAATTCAGTTAAAAAACCCCAACAAGTCCAATTTACAAATGTGGGATATTGTGCTTCTGTATCCATGATTCAAAAATCCAGGAAATGGCCCTGTATTGCTGCATAATATTGTGCCCGCATTGGTGGTACAGGAAGAGAAAAGAATGCCAAGCTTTACATAGTAAAGGGCAGCCTGAATGTTTACAGCAACACTCGCAACAGTCAAGATGATCTACAGGATAACTTATTGTGCTGATTACCATTCACAAAGTGATACCAAGCAAAAGAAAATCCCTTTAGCCACTTCTCACAAAATGACATAAGCAAGGCAAAATCTCTTTAACCACTTCTCACCCAAACACAAAGCAAGGCTGGCTTTCAACAAGAGGGAAAAAAAGGCAGGGACAAAAATCAATCTCATTGAAAATTTGGTGTTGGAGGAGAGCCTTAAACAGCCGGGAAGAAAAAAAAAACGGATCCTCTATCAATTTAAACTTGAGCTAGCACTAAAGTGAAAATGAGTACATTGAGACTATCCTACCATACAAATATAATGACAATACAAAACTGAGCAAAAAAGACAACATTTCTGGGAAAAGTGGGAGGGGGAGTAGGAAGGGAGGAAGACCTAATGTCTCAGTAAAAGAAGCCACAGCTATTCATTTGCAAGACCTGGGCAGAACTTACTGGAAAAGATACTTTTTGCGAGGAATGAATGGAAGACAGAAGGAAGTGACAGCAACTTAACATGAGATGTTGGTTTGCAAGGTCTGAACAGAGCTGGTAACGATATGAAATTTGAGAGGATATTAACTCACATAGTCGCCACACATCAGACGAGACTTGATAGCACATAACATCTTTGGAGTTATTTCCCTCAATTACCAGACGATTGTATAATGATGAATGGAACTGTTAAGACTGTATGATAGGATGTAGGCACCAAAGCTCTGCTAACATTGAATAAAAAGCAAAAAAATAAAAATAAAATAAAAAAAATAAAAAAATAAAAAAAATAAAATAAACCACAGTAATTTCACACCTTAAAGAGGCGAGCTTCTGATTTGTTCTCTATTCTTTTTGAAGTAATTTTTAAAATATTTTTACAACTACACACAGAATCTGTTTCCCAGCACCAATGTCTGTTTGGCCATGAAGGACTGAAAAGTTATTATCCTGAGAGTCAGCTAATTGGTTCCTGACTGACAGGGTCAAAACTTCAGATTGCCTGAGACCTCCAGAGGATTTCCCCTTTGAAAACTTGGGTCAAGAGCCTGGTCTCAGAAATCCAAAGAGAATGTTTACTGAACATTCAGGCTGAGACAAAAAAAAAACTGTTCTTTGCTTTTTTAATGCAGAAATACCTTGAATGTGCCTTACAAAATTATATGCTAATTCACTTTCTGGGAATTGTTCCCCTTTCTGGAGGACGGTCACTCCATTCCTTTCTTTAAAGCAAGGCTGGATGGTTTTGTTTGTTTGTTTTTACTTTTCAAAGAAGACCTGTCTTTTGAATATTTCTGTGACCTTTCATTGCCATCCAAACATCTCCCTTTTCAAGCCATGAAGCTGCTAGAATGTATCTATTCTGGAAAGCTCTTATTCGTCAGCCTGTTCCATGCATGCTAAGTCTTATAACAAAATGGTTGTTCCTCCCTGTTGAAAGGTGTTTCTTGAGGATTAATATTCTAGCCCCTGCAACCTAGATTCTTTCCAAATAAAAAAAGTGGGTGGGAACAACAATTCTCTTTCAAGTAAGCAAGACAGGGCTTTTCAATTAGTATTTCTAGGAGCATTTAGGGTTGCTTGTTATAGCATGGATCCAATTTCAAAGTTATAGTTTTTTCTTTGGACTTTCCTATTCTTACAACTGCCTTGTAACACATTGATTTGCTCTGCTGAAGAGTAATACCACTGCACTCTTCTTCAACAATAAGAATCTCAGTTTATGCGTTTTATCTTCTAGTAAGATTTTACAATAAAACTCATTTATTTGTCATTTTGGTTACCCAAGGTATCCAGAAAACTCTGGGTTTCGAATAAATATTTTCCCCTCTTAGCTGACTTCCCTGTTCACCTATCACATCCCTACACATTAATTAGGTATGTTATAACATGGATGGTCTTGGCCTGCTACTTTAAAGGATTTTTTTCCTAGTTCCTTCATAGCTCCCCTTCCAAATCTCAGTCTTCTGATTTGTTGACTGTGTTCTCCATTTTGATGAATAATTGAGCCAAGGCATAGAAATTCCTTAACAATGTTTTAAGGAGAAAGGTGGGGTAAAAATATTTTAAATGAATAAAATGAATAAATACTATCACTAACAGTCACATAGACAATGAATTAGAGACTTAACCTTATATTGATTATTTATTTATTTATTTAAAACATTTTATTGTATTTTTGCCTAGCAGAAACCCAAAGGGTTCCCCCCCCCATATATTACAATTATTAAAAATAGATTTAATAGAAATTTATTTTCCATCTTGACTTGGTGGGTTAGAACCCTAGGGCCCAAACCTGGTTGGGCGTGTTATTTCTCTATAATAGGAATGATGTCACTGACAGTTTCATATTGCTCCTGATTACAGACTTTCTTTGTTCAATTTCAGGGTGCACATAATTTTATCTCATTGCATGCAAGCCATCCCACCCTGAAATTAGAACAAAAAATAATTGTTTAGTCAGTAGCAATCTGCTGCTGCTCCTTTCATAATTTCTATCATTCAGGCAGAGCTGTGCAACAGGATTTTGGCCTTTATGTTACCTCTGTATGAACTGTTCTTTTATCTCTAAGAACTTTACTAGGATATGGCTACAATAAACTAGTTATGCCAGGATCTTGTTAAGTGCTGGTGGAGCAGAATGTTCCTCCACCAGAATAAAACTGGATTCTGAGCTTACCATTGCATGGTTAAAATTAGAGCTGCTATAAGAGCCTGATCTACTTGCAAATGGAGGTAATGGCTAAAATCCTGTTAAGTAACTATGTTTGTCTCCTCAACATTATACAAACAGTAGTGCTCTTTGTGACACGGTGGCAATACTATTCATGAAGTTCTTCAACAGGTGCATAGCACAACTGGTTAAAATGGGAGCTGTGTACTCAACTGCACAGTCAAATTGCACAATCCTTGCACATGGGTGGAATTCCTGCACATCTATGATGATGTAAAACTACACTACACCTAGACAAACAGGTTTCTGAACAGAGAATGCCTCCTTATGCAAGGGATCAAAAGGGCAAACAGGTCATACAACAGTGGCAGTTTCAAGAAGGCCCCAGCTTTAGTGAGTAAATGGCAGCAACACTCTTAGCATATAAACCAGAATCCTGTTGCAATGACAAGCAGAGTGTGCTGTTCTCAGGGCTGTGCATGCCTAGTTATTCCCTGATGGTGCAGTTGATCATCAGTTGGTCACATGGCTGGTTGAATGATGGTCAGGTGGGAAATAATAAAAGCTTCTTGTGCAATTGCCCATGCAAGTGCAATTTTCCACAACTGGATGCTGCCCCTAGTTTAGATTCCATCTGTCATATCTCTGAAAGGAGGTCATCCTTCTGTTCTGTGGTGATCCATAAGTGCAAATCGTTATCCAGTGCTAATTACTTGTAGAGATTCTTGTTTGAACAGCAGCACCTGTGTTTTTCCTTGTTTGGCCATCTATATTTACTGAGGTTTGTGATATCATGGAGCTAGCTCTCATCCAACAATAAAGATATATGAAGGGAAAATAATAATAAAATTACTAAAATATCTTCAGGTTAGAAAGGAATGGGGAACAGCTTTTGTTCCACAAGCAAAACATCACAGCAGCAAGGGAATGTTGTGACACAAACTTAATGAAAAAGAATTGTTAATTTAGTCTTTGTCCTTGATTGCTGCAATGAGATATGTTTATTGCTTTTTAAAACCCTCCCTTCTTATTCCAAGTCCTTTGCTGAAGAATACAAGTGATATCATGAAAGCAGAATAATAAATAAATGTTTCAGTAAAGTGAAACAAATTAGCTTTTACTTACCAAAGAAAATGTTGAAATTCAGACCTTCCTCTGAAGCTAAACCACAGATAGAGAAGTCATTGAATCTTCTTGTTCATCCCCACCCACCCCCTTCCACAAATGCACACAGATGGGTTGCAAGAGAAAGATGACAAATGAGTTGTGTTTGCTTAGATTAATGGGTATTATCATGTTAATGGATGTTTATGGTGTAGTTGGGGAGGATCACGTGATGCTGCAGAAATGCTGGTTTTAACTGAAGCTGAAATTGAAAGAAAGGGGGTGGGGAGGGAAAGGATATGTACGTTATTAACCAATCTGGTATGTTGAGTATGTTTGACTATAATGATGCACAGCTGAGTGAGAGAGCAGGAGGAGAGGGACAAGAACACACCAAGGACATGTTTAGGTCTTTGATGTTGTGTTCTGTTTGTTGACATGCAAATCATATGTGGCTCTAGTGTTCTCTGCTGCTTTGATCATGCAGCCATTCATAGTCCCTGCACCATGGCCATTGCTTTTGAAGTCTGAAATATTGATCAAGAGTTTAGCCTTCCTAACTACTTCATATATATGAATTGTTGCTGATGATGTCAGGTCACAATTGATGGAAAGATGATCCTGCATCCCACCAGAACAGTTTCTGCCACTTCAAAGACTGGGCACAATTATTCATCTATTTAGGTCAAATTAACAAAATATTGCAGATTTTTGACACTGTCTTTTACTATGAGGCCTTCTCCCCGCCCCCCAGTTAATTCCTGACTCTTTCCCCTCTTGCTTCTAATTGATTTACTTGTATGTTTCCCATCTTGCGGAATTATTTAAATTGTGTTATAATCTTCTTTTTATATATTTGTCATGCTTGTATGTTGTAAGCTGCCTAGAGTGGTCGTAATGACCAGATAGGCGGGGTATAAATAAATAAATAAATAAATAAATAAATAAATAAATAAATAAATAAATAAATAAATAAATAAATATGAAGAATAAAGTGATATTGTGACTACTGGACAATTAAGAGATATGAAAACATACCCTCTGGCATTTGAATCCTTGCTTTATGCTGTGCAAACAAGTCAACTGTGCCCTTTCATGAGTCCTAAATGGTGCTCAACAGTGGATGAGCAGATGGCAGCTTGTGCAATGGACCTATGCCTTCTCTCCCTCTTCTATAGAACCTCGTAATGCTCTTGAAAGACTTCACATGGTTGGGGAGACTATTATGGTTTGTGTCTTATGGGAGTGCCATGGAAAAGTTGGAATTTCTTGAAACCAAATGGAGGAATCTTGCACAATTCATACCAGATTCTTCCTTCAAATTGCTGCCTGCATTGACATGGCCTCAACACCCACAGTCTCCCCTTGATGAGCTTTATGGAAACCTTTTGGAGTCTCTTCAATATGGCTTTTAAAGCTGTTTCTGAATGTGCTTGTTTTCAATGTAATTCAGTTAATTTGCTCTTAGGCAAGTTTAATTTGCTTTTAAGGATCTTTGTCAGTTACCTTGAACCCTTACCCCCACCCTCAAATGTCGGCTAACATGTAATAGGTACATTCTTCTTGCTGTTCCAACCAAACATCATTATAGTTATTTTGACTTTGAATTATATTTACAAAATAAAATAACAGAGGAAGCAAAGGAAAAAGGTACTGCACAGGTCTCTGTTGTTCTAGCATAGCGGAATACAGAATCAGACTTTGAAAATACACATATGTTGTTGAAAGGATGTTTTATTCCCCCTGTCATATTAACATGTCCCAAAAAGGTGCAAAGGAAATGCATATCATGAAACAAATACTTATACCTGGTGCAGCAAAGGTCAACATCTTGTGATACCAGTCATTCAGCTATGTAGCTTGTCAATGGGCTTTCTCTTGGTAAAACAGGTATATTTATATTTCCCTTCTCCATGCAATAAAAGGTGTATAACTTCCTGCAGCTTTCAAATGTTTCAAATAAGCTTTTAAAATATCCTTGATTTTTTCCCCTAAGGTTGGAGATTTTTTAATATTAAAATTGCCTTTTTATGATAATTATCTTGTAAAAATTAGAATGAATCAGGTCTTTTAAAATGACACTGGACTCAGGCCTACTCCCACACCTTTTATGACAGGGGTGGAGTCATTTGGAGTAAGGAAATTGAGACCCTATTGCTTTAAAACATACAATGCACACACACAGAGCAACATTTCCTTTATATATATGTCTGTCTGTCCTTCTGCTTCATATAAATAAATGACTATATATTAAATGATCTGGTATTCTTTGAGCTATTAAAGATTTTCAGCTTCCCAAAGCCTTCCATTTTATTACCCGCAAGAGAGGTGGAGAATCCTGGGACCCCATTTTACTAATTTTCAATAGTGTCCTGAGCACCAGTCCTAAGCTCCTGGAAAAGTTGGTTGAGTTGCTGAAAAGGCATCAGCAAAGATCCACGCCAAACGTCTTTGCAGTGGAACAGATGTTCTGCCTTTGTAGCTCATCTACTTTTGCAGCCCCATTGGGGCAAATTCAAGGAACTTAAGATCTCCTTTATCCAAAGCTTTGCCATGCCCCTGATACAAGCCAGACGTCAAAGAAAAACTATGCTAGCCCTAAACTATTTTTTAAACCAAAAGGGAAATCAAAATAAGGAAAGGAAGGGGAGAAAACTCACTTCCATCTCTACTTCTGCCATAGATTCCCCCCCCCCAGTCTCCATAGTACTGCTCTGACTGTATTGTTGTAGGAAGCAAAAGGATTTGCCCTGTAACTTTTCTGGTTCTCTTCTCTTTGATTGAACTGAGGAGTAGTTTAGCTATCCCTTCTTCTGGCGACATATTGTGACCATGCAAGCCATAAACCACACAAATAGTAGGTTTTCATCTCTGTATACACACAAACTATTCTCAAATATGGTGTAGAATTTTGGATGCCTTTTTTCCTTCAGCTATAGAATAGTTTCTTTCACTAAATAACATGATTCAGATTATACTATTAAAAAACCCTGGAAAAAGTAATTACGGGAAAGTATTTCAACATACTGAAGTCAGCCTGTCTATACAGTTAATATTCATCCTCTATGGAATCTAAAATAAATTCTTCATAGGCCTTCCTCTCTGAAGAATTCATCATGTATAAGTGGACCTCACAGGAAGAGTTTGAAAGTAATGTTCCCACAAAATCTTGTTTTGATCTGCTTTACTTGAAAACCTCATTCTGGAGTCAAGGTGAATGTGTTGAATATATAAGACCCTTTCCAGTACTCATAAAGTGAATTATTCACTATTTTGGAATATTTAATAAATCTTGTTCTGACCTAGCTCTCTTTAACAAATACAGTTCTCAGATGGTCTTATGACTGATACCCTATATCTATCTTAAAATATGTTTGCTATTAAATTAAATAATCCAATTCTTCAAATAACCTCTGGTTTATGAATGTGAGATATTGCACCTCTGTACCCATTACCTTCAGGTCTTACACAGAACCAATCTGGATCCATTTTACATTTCTTCACAACTACATAACCCATCTTCATTACATGCTTTAGCCCACATGTTCATGATTATGACACCCATTATTCAAAAAGCCAGGGGATGTCCCTATATTGCTGCACAATACTGTGCCCGCATTGTCAGCAGGAAAAAGGATGCCAAGCTTTACATAGCAAAGGGCAGCCTAAGTGTTGACAACTTCAGTGGTAGCAGTCAAGATGGTCTACAGCAGGGGTCTTCAAACTATTTACAGTGAGGGCCACACTGGATATTTTCAAAGTTTTTGAGGGCTAAAGGAACAGGAATGTGTGTGTGTGCACATGCGCAGGACCACACACATGGTCCGGGCATGTGTGTGTGTGTGGTCCTGCGCATGTGCACACACACATGCCCGGACGCCTGCATACATGCACACACGCACACTGCCTGCCCCTGCACGTGCACACACACACGCATGCACGCACACCCCCTGCCCTCCCACATGCGCACAGGCTGAAGGGAGCAGGCCAGACAAAATGGCAACACCTGCAGGCTGTAGCTTGGAGACCCCTGGTCTACAGGATACCTTCTTGTACTCACTGCCATTCACAGAGTGAGACCATGCAAAAGAAAATCCCAGAACCTGATTTCTTAATCCCTCAATTAAACACTTCTAACTGAACACAAAGCCATTGCCAGGGCTTTTTTTCAAGAAGTGTGAATGAGAATGAACAGAACGAACTGTTTATTGTGGTATTTGTTTGACCCTTTTTAGTAGTTGTATACTTACTCTTTTGAGCTTTAATTGTCTTTTAATGACGTAAGCTGCCTTGAGTCTTTTTTCAAGGAGAAAGGTGGGATAGACAGACAGACAGACAGACAGACAGACAGATAGACAGATAGATAGATAGATAGATAGATAGATAGATAGATAGATAGATAGATAGATAGATAGATAGATAGATAGATAGATAGATAGATAGATAGATAGATAGATAGATAGATAGATAGATAGATAGATAGAGAGCACTGCTGTTGTTAGGTCTTTAGCAGAGGTAAATAATTGTCTGCCATGGCATTCTGTTGTTACTTTTGATTAATTGCTAATTCTTTTCCAGGAGTTGTTATCACAGTTATCTTTTCTTGGATGTATGTGGGAAATGGGTGTGGCTGTGAAAGGCACAACACGTTTCAAAAGAATTTTCACTGCTGTGGTAGTTTGAATAGTAGAGAGTCACTTAAGCTATGTATGTTAAAGAAATGTGCAATCCACAATCTCTTGAGTGAGCTTTATGTACTCTCCAACACCCATTTTTCCAGACAAGAGCATTCAATATTTTATTGTATTAGTAATAGAAAGTACATAATGAAATCATATCACTGTTTCATCCCAGACAAGTTCCGTTGTTGTCAGAATGATATACTTCGCTATGAATTTATTATTAAACTGCTGGTGTAATATACTTGAATAGAGTTACAACAACAGAAAGCTAACAAACTTTTAATAGAGCCAAGTGGATTATTTCTGTGACAGACTGTTATTACCTGCAATCTCCCAAAGACAAGGCAGATGATTTCATGCAAAACAATACAATACAGCTGTACTTGCGATTGTCCTGCATGGTTTTATTATTGTCATTCCTTACCTAATTCATAATTTGGAAGTTGTGTAAAGCAGAAATAGAACTGTCCATGTAACGACCAGTGGCGCCTTACACTTTGTTTGGGAGCTGGTGGTTCTCTTACTTGGGGAATTATACAGCAGAAAGGGATGCTTGCCATCATTTTCTTAACCAGGATAATAAACAGAGAACAATTCTGCATAAAAGCTCCTATCGTCTTCGCTCATGCCTTTTCTTTTCAGGAGGCTGCCTAAGGGTTTAAGCAATTTAGTTGTCTGACCCGCATCCTTTCTTTGCCGTCTGCAGTTCTTTTGTTTAACATTGGTATGTGGGCAAACAGCATTCAGAGCTGTGTGGAGCTTATCAGCCTGTGTTCAGTCAACCAGAACCCCCATTCTATGTATTGAAGAGGGGCCACGTTTAATGTTTCACAGTAGGAGCTTCAGCCGCTTCCAAAAATGACTTGTTTATCAGACAAATTCTGTCCTTGCACTGACACACAGTGGCTCTTCCGCATCATGCTTGCCTGTATAAATAATGGAAAACAAGAGTGTATGTGTGTGTGTGTGTTGAACACATAGTAAGAAAAATCTAGGCCCACAATATGAGGAAACCAGTAATACTTGAAAATACTACACTAACTTGCACTTAACATAGATATGGATCAAGACAAGAGAACTGTAGAATAGCTGTGAGATCAACCAAAACCTTTACTTTTTCTTCCAAAATATTTTTTTGCTTGTACAAGGGATGTTCAGGTGGCATGAAAATAGCTCCTATTTTGCAAAGCACATTGTCAAAAACTACCAGTATAGGTGTAGAGGAAAGTATGTATCAGTTCCACAACCCCGCATAACCAAATCAAAGTAAGTACAAAACAGTTCATGCAAATGAAACCATGGGGAAAATGTGCATGAACAGAGTCACTCTACTGGATTGTATTACTTTGGCATTCCATTAAGTGAATTGTGGTCCAACTCTGCCATTGGTCAGTGATGCATAAGTGTATCTAAGCACATACAGTGGTGCCTCGCATAGCGAGGTTAATCCGTTCCGGATAAACCGTCACTATGGCGAAACATCGCTGTACGAAACGGGGAAAGCCATTGGAAAGCATTAAACTTAGTTTAATGCGTTCCAATAGGCTCCAAAACTCACAGTTCAGCGAAGTTGTTCCATAGCCAGCAGCCATTTTCGCACCCTCGGTAAGCTTGGGGAGGGTGCGAAAACGCTGTGCATGGCCATTTCGGGGCTTCTGGCAGCCATTTTGGAGCCGCCGAACAGCTAATCCGTAGCATCACTTTGCGATTTTTGCCCATAGGGGCTATCGGTATGCGATCGCAAATGCAATCGCAAAAACCTAATTGCTATGCGATTTCGTCGTTATACGATGCGCTCGTTGAGCGAGGCACCACTGTACAGAGTTTTGGAATATAACTGGTGGATGAAATCCAACATTACATAAATGAACTTCTGTTCTTCTCCTGGTAACCTAATTGAGAGGGCTCCCTAAATCTCCAGAACAGACTCTGAAGAAAATAATGAAGTTATAATCCAAAAAAGAAACTTTTCTGAGTTTGCTCCATGGAACCAATTACCTCTAGAGGCATTCAAGAGAAATGTAGACAAACACCTGGCAGATATCCTTTGATTTGTATTCCTGCAATGAACCAAGCAGTTGGACTCAATGGCCTTATAGGCCCCTTCCAACTTCATTATTTTATTATTCTATGATTCTATGATCTGCTGTGGAGGAAACGCTCATTATGATTGGAAGTAGTTCAGAAGACCTGTTTGTTGTCTGGTAATTTCTTCAGTGATGTGGACTGTTAAGAACCGAGAATATCAACTTCTGACTACATCACAATAAAAAGAAGAAGAAGAATCTGTGCTGTCCCTTTTGAATCAGCATATAAGTAAATATAATTAGATTGGGAGAAATAATGTGTTGTACAGGAGCACAACTGTACACGGTTCTAAGTATTCATGTATACTCAGGTTACAGGAGATGGCAGAGGGGGCTTACTTTTTGTGACTATTTGATCCTAAAACTAGTAGCAGATGTTTTTAAAAGGATAAAGCAGAAAAGACACGTTTGGGTTATAATTACTGAAAACTACAAGCCAAGCCTTGCAGGTTTCAATTAAGCTTCCCTTTGTGTGTTACATGCCACCAAGTTAGATCCAATTTATAGTGACCCTAATAAGGCTTTCAAAGTAATAGGGCTTTCAAAGTCTCTTTTATGCCTCCCCCGCAAAAAAAAAAAAAAAAAAAACAAACAAACAAACAAACAAACAAATGAAACCAAAACAAAAACACACTGCGGAAAGAATCCCCTTTCATATTTATACAAATGTAATGCCACTGGTGTAAATTTTAGTGCCAAATTACCTCAAGTGACGAATTCAATGCAGACATTGGTATAGATTTACCAGATGAGCGGGATATAAATCAAATAAATAAATAAATAAATAAATAAACATATTTGCTACTATATACAGAGTCACATGTCTGGTGTATGATAGCAAATGCCAGAATTGGGGTTATGGGCACTGTATTTTCATAGCTTACACTTTACCCTGACTTTGTTGCTGAATGCTTTTTACATGGGAAAAGTAGAACCTTATTTCCATATGTGGATTCCTTTCACGACATTTTATAAGAAACACAAGAAGCTGTCTTTGAGATCACTAGCTCGTTGTTGTCTGCTGGTGAACTTGTGGCCCACCAGATTGTGCTGACTACAAATCCTATCAGCCTGGCTGGTCTTTAGCAACAGTAACCAGATGGTTACTCACTCTGATCTACAGTGACTGGGGAAAGCTTCTTGGACAGCAGTCTCTCCCAGCCTGACCTTATGTGTACAACAGCAATGAGGTGTAACCAGTACCCTGAGTCCTGCTTCTGGTGAGTAGAATGAGGCAGCGAGAGGGAGAAGAAGAAAGAGGAAGATGCTACAGCAATAACTACTAAGAGAGAAACTAAAAATGAGAGTGGAATGAGGAAGGCTGCCCAGAATAACAATGGAGGTACTGGCTGTAATCCATACTTACACATGTTTGAAAACTTTCACTGTGCCACATGTACAAAGCTCAACTTGCTCCATGAAAATGGTCACTGGGTTGAAACTTTCAGGCATGTTGGCTCATGTGAAGAACTGGGTATTCAGTTTTCCTTTTTTAAAAAAAAAAAATCACCTTGCAGAAACATGGCAATAGAAATTATAAAATGGCCAATTATGACCTAAGAGGGTGAGATTCAGCCTATTCCATGCTATGAGATTCAAAGACTTGGAGATGCAAAACTTATTTTTATCCTTCTGTTCACCACCACGTTGCTTCTGTTTCTTTAAACTGATGTGGCAGAATACATAGTAGTATCCCAGGAGGAGCATGGTATAATTAACTTATCTCAATAATTAAGGCTTTCAACATTTTTGTAAAGGTTAAATAATAGGCAAGAAATCCTCCTGGTCTCCCTCCCCAACTTTGTTACACAGAATGGCTGATTGCAGGAGCAGCACATGACTAAGAAGGTCTTCTGGCAGATTAGGGCATGTTTGCCCTCTCCCCTCCCCCTACCATTTCTACCATTCAGAGAGAATCTGTAGGTGATGCAAACTGAAAGGGTCCTCCCCCCCCCCCCACAATGCCTAGCAGGATAAGGATATTTGATTTATTCCTTAAACTTGTCAGTATTCTCTCCATGCCCTCTTGATCCTCCTGCATTTCCCAAGCTAACTTTCCTCTATGGGATGAAAAATGGGGATGGGTGGGAGTGAAAACACTCATCATATATATTCTTATCACCCAGTACATCTGCATGGGCTACACTGATCCCTTATTTATTCCCCAACACCCTAAGGCCATATATCATACGGGCTGAATATTTCAGCCTTTTGACCCACTAGTTAGGGTTCCCTTTAGATGTGAAGAGAAGGCTGAAGGAAAAGAGAAAGGGAGGGAGAAGGAAGCGAAGGGAATTTGGGGATCCTGAAGTTCATGAGGAGGAGGGGGTAGAGAGCAGGCAAGTGGGCTTTTTTTTTTTAAGCGTTTTCATCTAGACATGTGTCCCCCTCACTCTGTGACATGGCTGCTCCAATGTTGCCATGGTGAGGATTTCTAATCATCCCTACACATGACAGGCTCCTATTTGTCTGCACTCCCTTGGGTGTAAATTTCTAGGCTTAAAAAAAAAGGAAAAGAAAGAAAGAAATCCATGTGAGCATATCATCCTCTGTGCAGATGTTTCACTGCTTTAGAATACCAGGCAGCTGCTTGTGCCACCATCGACAGTTAATTGGAGACTGTATCACAGGAACAGAGGCGTAATTATGGCATAAATACACATCCTCTGGTGCATCATTGTATCTCTATTAACAGAAAATTTTAAACAGTGTTCAGAGTGTAATTAGTGTAGTTGATAAAGTTGTAAAACATGTAAATAAGGGAAATAGCAGGTACGTGGCCAATCCACTACCCAGCGCTAGGGGATGCAGATTATTGCCTATTTAGAAATAATTAGCAAAGCTGCATTAGCAAAGCTTGTGTCCAACAGAAGCAATGCAAACATTTATTCTGGTAACAGCTCTTTCTGTGCTAGCCATGAAAATCTACTAATATTGGTAATTTAGCCCTCATTACCAGAGGATAAAGCATGAAAAGAGCTCAGACATGAAATATGACAAGTAATATTAATTTTTATTCCAGAGGAAAGGATGCTTTCTTGGGTTGCATGCTGATTTCTCGGCAGGGTCTCGGCAGTGAGCGTGGAAGAGGCAGTGGGCTGCTGGGTAGTGGAGAATTGAAGGAAGCCGCATCGGCTCCCTGCTGGAGATTTATACCCTGGGGTGGCTATGACGGTGGCTGATGAGGCAAGCATGCTGCGGTTAGTGCCCAGTCAAAGCCTGGGTCACAGTTCAGAGCAAGAGCTCAAGCGTGAAACTTTTGTCCTTGTGGACTGGTGTTTTAATTTTGCATTCTCACATCATCCTCACACCTCCTCCCTGCCTGCCTGCCTGCCTCCCTCTCCTTCTCCCTCCCTCCCTCTCTCCCTGAAATGGTCTTTATGGGGTGGGGGTGAGGGGTGGGAATGGCTTTTGTCTCCTTTTTAAAGCTTTCCTCTGAATATCTTTGGTAAGATATAATGTCTGCTAGATATAGTTGAATGTCTGCACATATTATATATATATAATTACATGCTATGGTGTGTGTATAATATGCATGTATATGTATATAAATACATATGTATATATTTATAGACATGTATATGTATATAATGTCATTTAAACTTATAGGAAGGAAGCGGGCACTACATATCTGGGAAGGGCACATTTAAATATATTTGTCCATTTTATATCTCTCTTTCTCTCTCCCTCCCCATCTCCATAATTACGTATCCTTTCTTTCCACAAAATAAAAAATACCACAGTAAAATAAATGTTCAGTTTATAGTACCAGCTAAACAATCCTCTTAATAAACACAAAATAACACAGAGTCTCTAATAAATGTGTGCTTTAAGAGCAAGTTTCAAAAAGAGGAAATCCCAAAATCTGCATTTTAACAAATCCAATTATACTTCAGAAGACTATATTCTAATTCAGGCAAAAACATCTCCATTTAGCTTTGATTTTCTTCACTTTTCCAGAATTCAGCATGAAAGCTCTAGCCAAACAAAGGTTGATTTCCAGATAATACAAATATAGTTTTTTTAAGGAGTTGGTGCAGAGCAAGGGCCAAAAGAGGAAAAAGAGTTGGCCAAGAATCTCTATGATGTCTTAATATGTACAATAAACTTTCAAGCTATAACAGATTGAAGACCTTTTATGGCCTCATAGCAAATACAATGTATTTTTATTGCCAGTGATGAAGTGAGGAATAAGAAAGTTGTTGATTCAACTAGCTTTTACTCCCCTGTTTTGTACAGCCTTGTTCTCTAACTTCCTCGTACCTTAGACTGAAAAGAGAGTGAAGCTGGAGAATACAATGTTATTTGGGTCTTTGCTACTATTTAACCAAGAACACTCAGAGGTTCTGTTCGTTCAAACCCAATTCACCTGCTGTACAGGGGACCAGTGACTTGCAATGGCTTTCTTTATAACCCTATGCTTTTTGTAATATTTGCTAATGTTCCCCCTAGAAGCCAAAGTTCACTATTGCAGCCTCAGTGACCAGCATAATAAACTATAGAGTTTACATCGGCAAGTGTGATGGCTAGAAAGTTAAGGTAGTTCAGTGAAGTGAAAAGGCAGTGCAGATTGGAGGGCAGCACCTTAAAAAGCAAATTAGAGACAGGAGGTATTAGGGAGAAGCGAGAATACAGAGGAGGACAGAAGGAAGCGCCTATGAAATAAGCAAAAGAGAAGCAGAAGTGTTGTTTTAATGCAAGAACCAAGTCCCTATTTTAAGAATGATATTAATGAAAAAAGTAAGGTTTGAGTTACAATGGCTCAATTTAAAATAGCCGTGTGGGAACCAGTTAGCTTGCAAGTGCAGAGTTCCCAACTGTTCCATGGTAAAAGTATGAAAACTTGGCCAAATTCGACTCCCATTAAAGGTCTTTATTTTTTTCCCATCAGCCAAAGAAAGTTAAGCAAATACAATCAGTTTCAGAAACATTGACAGTTTTATGGCGTACATTGCACATTTAAAAAGTCTGAATGTCATCTATACGTCATATTATCAGAGGGTGGCATGTTCCTTCTTTTTCTTTTTTCTGACCGGTCCGCTGCATAGCTTTCAGAAATCTCCTTCTTCTCTTCTGTGGATCAGCGATCAAACAAGGATTTTTTTTTACTACTACTACTACTACTACTACTACTGCTGCTGCTGCTGCTGCTACTACTACTACTACCACCACCAATACTACTACTACCACCAATACTACTACTACCACCAATATTACTACTACTACTACTACTACTACTACTACTGCTGCTGCTGCTGCTGCTGCTACTACTACTACTACTACTACTACTACTACTACTACTACTACTACTACTACTACTAATAATAATAATAATAATAATAATAATAATAATAATAATAATAATAATAATAATAATAATAATAATAGATTGGACTCATGATGAATTAGAACTGGATCAAAAAAAGGGAAACTAATGAACGTGCATGACACACTACATCTATATCCACTATATATCCAAAAAGTGATGTGGACAGATTATATTTACTATGAAAAATTGGAGGCCATGGATTACTGCAAATACAGCAAGTAGTAGAGGAGGGAAAAAGAAGCCTAAATGATTATGTCAGTACAAGTAGAGAAAAATTATTTAAGGCAGTGAGAATGGAGATTATGCCTACCTAAAAAGAAATACCATAAAGCATTCCAAAGCCATGTAAACAAAGAACACATTGTTCCCCACCATCACTGCTATAGCTACCTTTAGGTTATTATTTTAGTGGAGCTTTTGTATAAAGCTTGCCTTTAAAGACTGTCGAAGAAATGTGTGCCTCTTTCAAGAAGAAAATTCCTCTAAAGCAGTGGTTCCCAACCTTGCCTCCCCAGATGTCCTTGGACTACAACTTCTAGAAATCTTGAGCAACACAGCTAGCGGTGAAAGATTCTGGGAGTCGTAATCCAAGAACACCTGAGGTCCAAAAGTTGGGAACTACTGCTGTAAAGGGAAGGTGTTTGGTCGTGTAGCATTGATATATGGAAAATTAAAAGTTTGACCCCTGCTCTGCTGTGGGTTGGGGGAGGGATAAATTTAGTGCCATCAACTACTGCTCATCCTCCAATGAGAAGCAAAGTTCTCACAAGTTTCCTTCCTACCTACCACTTTCTTCTTGAACTCATCAGAAAGGATTGGTTTCTTGGAGCAATCCACATTTAAGGTGAGTATATTTTACTACAGTTTTTTTAAAAATTGCTTTAGTGATATTCAGAAATGATTCAACCTGAATACAGATGAAGGCACACAGTGGCCAAAATCCTCTTGCATAGCTATGCAAATGTCATAACCTTTGAAGGAAAACTGCCCTAAGATAAGAAATCACACACTGATTGATATAAGTCAGTATGCAATTGATAATGCTAATGACATTACATTCTTTGTGCTACACCAGTGTCTCAGTGATATTTTCTCTCTCTGTCACACACACAAAATAAAATATACATTCTTTGTTTGCTACATGTTGGTGCACAATGATGACATCAATTGAAATGGACCCTTTGCCAGGTATCTATCACATAAATTTGTAGTTATTCTGTAAAATTGCTATATCGTCATGTGAATTAATATTGTGTAGATATTGACCATTTGATTTGTTTGTATCCTATCATATGTTCCATTAATTTTCCTCAGCTCATGATGTATGTGTTGTCAGTTTTAATCATTCTTTCACTACACCCAACACATAAGGCTGCTGCTTTGCTGGTATGGTGCCTGGGGACAGTTTATTCCTAATTCTGTCCCCTTTTCTGTGCACTTTATTGCCAGATAAATGTTCTGAAGTGAGAATATCTTAAATTCCACACTTTTCAATGTGAACATGCTGTTCATTAGATGCAGAAAAAATTCAGTGGAATTTATATTCTTAACCAAATGTATCCAGTTCACACTTTCTTGAAAATTGTTGTGAGACAAATTTACTTTGCCTTAGAAACGTATGCTTTGGAGAGGTGTACAATACATTTCTTGAAAAATACGATAATGACAAAATTTTGTAAAAAATGTGAAGTGTGTGAATGGCGGAAAATGTGTATAACTAGAAAATATGGACAAATATGCTTTAATTAAACAAGAATATGTATGCAAAAATGCATGTACTAGGAACAGTAGATTAATAAAGGCACAGATCATGAAAAATACTTATGGGGAAAGATCACTAATTTTCAAGGCGGAAGATAAGACAAAACCCTGCAGGCTGATGTGAAGAAAAGATGCAGCAGAAAAACGACTGAGATTAAAAGGAAAACACAAAATCAAGTCTGTGAGCTTGTTGCATCTCCGTTGTTCACCTAGATCTGCACTGGAAGTTGTGTTTTGTCTTCTCCTGCTACCTCTGTAGGAAGACAGGTGGGTGTGCAATTAAAGCCCTTCTGAGTTACAGCTTCTCAAACTTTCTTCTGGCATCATCTTTGGTGTGATTTTTTTGTTTTCTGGAAACTTTTTGGATACTGAAGTGTAACGATCTATGGGTTTAAGCTTTGAGATACCCAGAACTGACTTATAGCAATGCAAATACTGTTCTCAATGTAAACGAGGTATCTCAGGAGTGGTTTTACGAGTGCCAGCCCCTAGTGAGTTTCCATAGCAGAGTGGGGATTGGAACCCAGGCCTTCTGAGTCCTAGTCCATTACTCTGTTTAATACACTGTACTGGGTACCTGTAAATATGGATTATCATCTTTTTTTAAAAAAACCAGCAATCTCACAGGACATGGAGCGGCTTGCAGCTTGCTGGTCAGCTTTCCTGGGAAACGTCCTGCTGCTACTGACAGTACCAAGGTTGGGTCAGAAGCACACCCACTTGACAGTGGAGAAAATGAGCAGCTGCCACTGTTTTACCAGCAAGAACAATGTCACCAAACAGCCAGTGCCAGGGTACCTTGGAAGCCTCCCAGTACGGGCCAGCTGGCAATAGAACCCCTGATATGTTTTTAAAAGTATGCACTGGAACCATTTTTAAAATGCACCATGGCTTGTATTGTATGCACTGACCAAAGTCTCTACAAAATCACTTCAGATTTTCTCTATTGTGTAAGTATGGCCATATTTTTACTAGTAGGATATAGAAGAAAACAGTGAAGGTGGGCCACAGTGGGGTCAGCATGGTGCAGGTCCATGACTACTGAAGTTCCTCATGGAATCTGCTGATGCCAGTGGGTGCACACAGGATCATATTCCTAGGTATTCAGGCTACTGCACACTGCATTCATGAAGGCTTTCATGGCCGGGATCTAATGGATTTTGTGGGTTTTTTGGGTTATTTGGCTGTGTTCTGAAGGTTGTTCTTCCTAACGTTTCTTCAGTCTCTGTGGCCGGCATCTTCAGAGGACAGCACTCTGTGCTCTGGTGTAGTTGTAGAGTGCTGTCCTCTGAAGATGCCGGCCACAGAGACTGGCGAAACGTTAGGAAGAACAACCTTCAAAACATGGCCAAAGGGCCCGAAAAACCCACAACAACTACTGCACACTGTTTCTTGTCGGCTTCTGTGGCCTTATGCCTCCATCAGTGCCTCATGTCTCCCACCCGGTAAAAGCCCCAGGTTTCCCATCTTCTCAACCATCTTTCTGAGGTCTCTTCCTTCCACTTCAATGCTGCTGCTACCCATATATTATTTCAGAAACATTTTATAAAAGCAACAGTGCAATCTTTAATATGTCTACTGAGAAGGAAATCCCACTGATTTCTTTAGGCTGCATTTCATCATGCCTCTGTTGGGCTAAGTCCTGCTGAAATGGGTCAGAGTGAATCCAAACTTATTCTGGGTAGATATGTACAGGAGTTTTGTTGCTGTTTTGTTGTTACTGTTTTGATTCATATATCACCCCATAATGCCAGAACATCCTCTGGGTGGCTTGCAATATAATTGTTCAAACAAAAACCTGCTCCCCAGTGAGCTTGGTGCACATTGTACCTACTTTGGAAAGATAGAAGGTAGAGTTGACCTTGAGCTGTCCACCTGAACCCATTGGGATCAAACACAGGTTATGAGCAGAGGCTTGACTGCAGTACTGAAGTTTAATCACTGTCATGGGGCTCAGTATATTACTGGAGAATATCTACTGATGTGTTCAAAATCAAAAAAATTTCAATACATTTTCTGTCCATAACCTCAAATGCATAATGCCTACATGTCGGAATACTTCTTCTTCTTCTTCTTCTTCTTCTTCTTCTTCTTCTTCTTCTTCTTCTTCTTCTTCTTCTTCTTCTTCTTATTATTATTATTATTATTATTATTATTATTATTATTATTATTATTATTATTATTATTATTATTAATCACATATTAGCAAGCATTTTGTCCTCTGGCAATGCAGCTATAATTCCTGCAGAACCTAAAAACACACAGTTTTCCCCCTTAACCTTGGCATCCTGTTACCTCCTGATCTCTGCTGCCATTATATAAAGAAAATTAAAATTGGCTTTGAAACTTTCATTTAAGAAGCAAGTCATGAGACAAATATATATATTTACATAACATAAGACAAATATATATCATTACACAATGTCCATTTTGTATTAGAAGGTTGGTTGAAGCAATTCAAATGAATCCTAAGATATAAACTTAGATAATAACAGGAAGGAAGGAAGGAAGGAAGGAAGGAAGGAAGGAAGGAAGGAAGGAAGGAAGGAAGGAAGGAAGGAAGGAAGGAAGGAAGGAAGGAAGGAAAATCCAAACTTTTAAGTGTACATACTATGCTTTGTAGTTTCCTCCCCTAAAATTGATGGCTTCACAACTGTTAATTAATCACTGCCAACGAGAAAAGCTACAATTTCTCCAGATCTGCTACTCTTACCCCAGCTATTGCTTCCATATATCATTTTAAAAATAAATCACTATTATTAAAAGGATATAATTTTTTTCCCTCCCCTGCTATTTCCTAAATGAACTGGAAATAGTAACCCTGTCAAATATAATGCCAAAAATAGTGTTATCAGATCACGGCACCAATTTATTACAGGTAACAAAAGCCTTCATCCATTTCCTTTAGAGAATGACATTTTTTTTTTAATTTGCTGCCCATTTCATTGGAGCTCAAATGGATGGCCTAGGTTGACAAATCTCCCACCGAAATGGCTTCTGATGCTTGATAGGATAATATGCAGCCCCTTAGGACAAGGGCAAAGGCAGCAAACTTATCATCCTTTAGTTTAGTTTAACATGGGTCAGTAACAGCGCCAGGGGTGACAGGGGATGTTAAAGTGTGGAAAGCAAGAACTCAGAGCTGTAGGAGGGTAGTTTTTATAGTTTATCCTTTCCTTCATGATGAAGCTACCCAGGCAGTGTGAATCACATTCTTGATCTGGTTCATTGCACTCCAGACTAACTGTTCCTGTGGGGGGGGGGGAGAAGAAAAGCAAACACTTATGGGTCATTTTTACCAACAGTATATGACTCTCCATCACTTCTCCAGTGGAAGGAAGGCATGCATGTTTAATATTTTAGCTCAGGTTCATATTTTTGAAGGTCAGCTGTGAGAAATCGACAAGGTGTCTCTCTTCTCTCGATACACTGTGACTTGGGAGGGCAGAAAATAAGGGTGGTTTGTATTTTTGATTGTGTTTCTCTTGCTTTTTTAAAAGGAGATTCAAAAATGTTACAGAAGCAGATAGATAGATAGATAGATAGATAGATAGATAGATAGATAGATAGATAGATAGATAGATAGATAGATAGATAGATAGATAGATAGATAGATAGATAGATAGATAGATAGATAGATAGATGGTTTTCAACTCTGTAGGAGCTGGAACAGCATTCTTAAAACAAGCTTAACACAAGAATCACTTTTTCTAAACTGTAAATTATCATGTTCAGTTACAATTGATTAGGTTTACTCTGTGATCTTATTTGTGTACTGACTTCTCCTCTGATCATATTTGAATAGTTATAAAATTTGCAGGATCAAGCCCTTGCTTCTTTCTCTGAAAAATCCAGAATAATGTAGGACATTAATGCAATGCACTGTATTCCACTTTATGTCTGCACTGAATTCTGGAAATTTTTCAGATGCCCCATAGGAAATAGACTTTCAGAAACTAAAAGCAAGGCAAAGTGTGCTGCTTATATAAAGCAAAGTGTTCTGCTTATATACCACCCCATAGCGCTTCAAGCACTCTCTGGGCGGTTTACAAGTTAATTATACAGGCTACACATTGCCCCCCCCCAGCAAGCTGGGTACTCATTTTACCGACCTCGGAATGATAGAAGGCTGAGTCAACCTTGAGCCAGCTACCTGGGATTGTGAGCAGAGATTTGGCTGCAGTACAGCAGTTTAACCACTGTGCCAAAAGGACATCCAAATAGAGTGCAAAACATGTTTTGAGAATCATTGTGGCATACTGGATCAAGTAAACTCTCATAATAGAGGGAAGCACCAATAGAAGATGCTCATATCATTTGCATGCTCTCTTCTCATGTGTCCATTGTGATGTGCAGGGCAGTTTCTTGAATTTCACACACCTTTGAAATATGTGCATCATATGCAGAGTTTTGAATTTCTAGCAAAAATTCTCTTTTTGCCACGTAGTACAAGTGCAGAGATCTGCAGAGGTGAATAGCTACAAGTTCCCCAGAGTTTTCAGGGAGCAAATTGGTGGAGAATGTTTTGCTGTTTTTCAAAACTGAATAGAAAAAGCAGCTAAACTGCGAGTTTGGGAAGGAACCTTATTAACCTTGTTTAAAGTGGGTCACACAAGCAGCTGTGGCGATCAATTTTCTACCCCTCCTTTCCTGGGAAGTTAGGGTGTCTACATGTCTTCTTCAGGGAACACAGTCCTCCATTTGAAACACTGCCATAGGTCAAGGATCCTTTATAAAATGCCCCCCTCCCCTTGAAAGACGGCATTTCCAAGTCTGATTTAATTTAAAAGACTAATAAGGATGAGACCAGGGACCCTGAAATAGCCCATACACACAGAGCAAAATTGCCAAGAGACCAGCGTGCAGTCATGTCATCCCATCACTGTCTTCCCCACTCCAGTGAGATGAATTGCAGTACTGATAGTTATTTCTAATTTTGCCTCTATACCTATAAATTACCACATGTGAATTTATGCAAATGAGCACCACCTTTTGCCCTCCTTTTTGATGATGTTTAAGTATCCATCCTACCAGGATGGATGGAGCAGTGTGTATGAAACTCAAAAGTGGTTAACTGTGATGGATCATTCTCTCTGTGTTTGTTGTTGCTGTTATCAGCATTAAAACCGCAACAACTACTAGGAATGCTTGAGGAATTCACTCTCTGCGAAGCGAGTTCCTGAAGCATGAACTGACCTGATCCATTCTTCCCATCATGTGGATCCACTGCTTTTTATGCTTCCTAAATTTTCTGATACAATTCTCAGCTCAAAAAAGGTATCAAAACTGTATTTTAAAATGTGCATTTGTGTGCATTTGTGATCAGAAACAATTTTAATTTGTTTTAAAATCCACACATAAATGCAAATTTTTACACAGCTCTTTAAGCTGAAGATTCACAGATTCACTTTGGAATCAACAAGATGAGGAAAAAAATTATTTGGTCCTGCTGCTGCTGCTGCTGCTACTTGTACTACCCATTTACTAGGTAACTGTACAGGAAAACAGGACTGAGTTCCAGCACAGTAAGCTTTAAAAATATTAGCCCAATCTTATGTATGGCTATCTATCCAGAAGCTGACTAGGACCCACACTCAAGTATTACAGTACTTGAGTATTAGAAATAACTAAAATTAGAAATGACTAGCAGTGAGTATTCCCTAAAATTACAGCTGAAGTTACATATATGGATATTGGGAAAGGCCTAATGTTTTGACATTTTTTTTCCTTCCAAAGCTGACACTAAAGTATTAGCATTCTGAGCACTCCAAGATTTTACTCTTGTAAAGTATTGTGATAGGCAGTTAAAAAAAACCTTACCAGCATATTCTTTCACAAAAATACCCCTGCTACAAGTTAATTACATACTCTTGATTTCACTGCAACATACTTCGTATAAAATTATAACCATTGTGGTAACAATTGCTTTCTCTCCCCACCCCCATACTTCCTCTCTGACTATGTGTAAGAGATGATAGGAATTGATGTATTTTTAACGATTGAATTATACTGATAGGAAAGCCCCTAAAGGGAATGATACAGTACAGTAAGACTGAAAGTTTTGACATGGTTTAATGAGCTGTATGCTAACTCCACCTGAGTAATTAACAGTCCTGACAATCCTTGTGAACAATGATATCTTCTACAAGGACATTTAATGCTCTGAGGATCAGTAGTGTTTGCAATAAACGTAGGTCCATGTATGGTTAGGGTGGATTTCCCCACCTCCTCCTTTTCCAATAGGCAGCTGCTGATTCATTGAAGCTAGTCACCAGTGTGAGCTCCATTCCTATAATGAGCTTTCTAATATTTCAATTGTTCCAACTCAGGATGCAATTTTCTATTCACTCCTCCCCTTCCTTAAACGGGCTTTTCATATCGTCAATTGTACAAAATATGCATAAGTCAATGTTTCGTTTCTGAAAGCTTACTCCGCATGACATGGGTTGAGAACTCCACAATGAACAAAAATCAGTTTAATAACTTTATTTAACAATATTTATAACTTCCAATCATAGCACAGTAGTGGGACATAATCTTAGAACTACAGAGCTGGAAGGGACCCTATGGATCATTGTTAAGGAGGCAGAATAGGGAACTGAACTCCCATCGAGATAACTAAACCAGTGAGTTACCATAGAATCATAAAATAGTGAAGTTGGAATGGGCCTATAAGGCCATCATGTCTAACCCCCTGCTTGACACAATAATACAAATCAAAGGATATCTGCCATGTGGTTGTCTGAGTTTCTCTTAAATGCCTCTAATGTTGGAGCATTTAACACCTCTTGAGGTAATTGGTTCCATTGCTGTACTGCTCTCTAACAGTTAGGAAGTTTTTCCTGATGTTCAACCAAAATCTGGTTTCCTGTAACTTGAGCCCACTGTTGCATGTCATGCACTCCAGGATGATCAAGAACAGATTCTCCCTCCTCTTTATGACAGTATTTGAAAAATGTTATCACATCACCCCTCTGTCTTCTTTTATCAAGACTAAACATGCCCATTTTTTCAGTCTTTACTAGTAGGGCATGGTTTCCAGCTCCCTGATTATCCTTGTCACCCTCCTTTGAACTTGTTCCAATTTGTCAGTATCCTTTTTGAAGTATGGTGTCCAGAACTGAACACAGTACTTAAGGTGAGGCCTGACCAGAGCTGAATAGAGGGGAACTAGCACCTCATGGGATTTGGAAACTATACATCTGTTATGCATCCTAAAATAGCATTTGCCTTTTTTGTAGCCACATCACATATATTCAGCTTGTGATCTACAAAGATTCCAAGATCCTTCTCGCTCATAGTATTGCTGAGCCATGTATCCCCCATCTTGTAACTGTGCAATTGGTTTCTTTTTCTGAGGTGCAGTACTTTGCATTTATCCCTGTTGAATTTCATTCTGTTATTTTCATCCCAGCACTCCAGAGTATCAAGATCATTTTGAATTTTGTTTCTGTCTTCAAGGGTATTAGCTATTCCACCCAAATTTGTGGCATCCACTAATCTGACAAGCATTCCCTGTGCTCCCTCATCCAAGTCATTAATAAAAATATTGAAGAGCACCAGACCCAGGACTGAGCCTTGGGGTACCCCACTTGTTACCTCTTCCCAGTTGGAGAAGGAGCCATTAATCATCCCAATGATTCTGTAGCCAACTGTATATCCACCTGACACTTGATCTATCCAGCCCACACCTAGTTAGCTTGCTAATCAGGATCTTGCACTGTATCCTCATCCCCGAGACACTGCTTTCCAAATGGGAGGGTGTATGAAGAAATTCCAAGCAGGGGTGCAATATTGTGAGATCCATATAAAAAAACTTTTTTTAAAAAAGAAGCTTAAATACATGCCTGTGTTGCACATCGTTACTACAACGTAGGATTTTTGCTAAAAGATTTGAAAGCCACTGCCCTACAATTGCCGAACCATCTGATAAAAGAGCATTCATATGCTCTCCAAGGTTTCTTGTCAAGGGGTTCAGAATGGGTAGGGGGTCTGAGGCATTTTGCTGTCATGTAAAAGATTTAGTGGGCACAGGGTTCAATACATATGTATAGTCTGGTCAATTCACAGCAAGCAGGCATCCCAAATAACAGAAGGAATATTTTATTTATTAAATTTAGTGCTTGGAGTACTTGTTCCCCATGAATCTGAACACCACATGTCTATACACTTAGACAATAGTCAAGGAGATCTGGAGAGTAGGAAAGAAGAAAATAATGATCTCCCATTTCTTCATCCATAAACTACTTAGAGGAGGGATGAGATACAGGGGACTCACCAAGTCAGTTTCCCTTTCTCCTCCCCACCTCTTTTTCTACCCTGTCTGCTGAAAGGGACAATCGTGGATCAATCAGTTACTTTCTCTTCCCTTACTCCACCTAAAGGTAAAGGTTCCCCTTGACAATTAAGTCCAGTGGAGTCTGACTCTAGGGGCCGGTGTTCATCCCCATTTGTAAGCTGAAGATCCGGCTTTTGTCCATAGACACTTTCCATGGTCACCTGGCTGGCATGACTTGATACGGAACTGCTAGGTTGGCAGGAGTTGGGACAAGCAATGGGAGTTCACCCCACCGCATGGATTCGAACTGCCAACATTTCGATTGACAGCACAATGGCTCTGCAGTTTAACCCAGAGTGTCATCCACGTCCTTCAACCCCACTTACTTTCGAGGATCCAGAACTCAGTGGCCAAAACCCTACTAGTTTTTGCATCCTTTCTGTGTAGCTTGCTATTGCTAATTGCAGCTAAGTGGCAAGATACCAGGGTACATCTTGGCTGTGTGTCAGCTCAAGCCCCAGCAGTTTGTTAGTTGTAATTGGTCATGACATGTTACACAAACTTCACACAACCCACTACTTTATTATTTTATAGCTCCACGCCACTTCGGACCTGAATTTGTTACTAGAACAATTTTATAGTCTGGGACTAGGGCTGCAGTCCAACTGAATGAAAGGCCTTAGCAGATTGGAAACAGCAGCAGCAGCAATGTTATCTCTACCTTCCCAAAATAGTTATAGCTAAATGCAATGAACAAACAGCAACTGAGGAATAGTTTATGCACTGTATGTCTTCGGAACACTAGTTTAGAATAACTTGCAATAGTTGGTTTTGTGCTTTGAAAATGGAGTTAATGGCATGATGAAGCCTAATGTGGTGAAAAATAGGCAATAGGCTTTTGCTTTACATGTTTTTCCTAAATGGAGGAAATGGGAAAGAGAACAGAATAATTCACGAAAGCTACCTGTCCTTTGCTTTCATTGGTGAATAATGCAGAAAGGCTAAGGCAATTGCTAGGGATTTTTAATTTTTTTTAAAGTCCCAGGACATTAAAAGTCCCACATTTAAAAAATGTTTAGGAACCTGCTAATAAATATGGGGGAAAGCAATACATTTTCTAATATTATGGGCACATTGGAAAGACTGCTAGATTCTTTCTTAAATGAACAATTTTTATTTTTTATATATATGAAACAGTTGCTTCTGAAGGGGAGAAATTTTCTCCTGAAAAAGCAGCAATTTTCTAAAAAAATTTTACAGTTGTTTGTTGGTGTTTCTTACTCATGGGAAGGGAACTGTTTCATTACTATCTGCAAAACTGTGGCTTTAGAAAAGCAGCTACATGTTGTCAGGAAATGCTCACACCAATCAAGCAGGGATCACATAACAAACGTGCTACAACAACATCACATAATCAGTTCAGACTGAAGGCAGTACTTTCTCCTCTTGCTCTAAATGAAGCAGCTAGTTCTCTTTCTAGGTCTGACACACACCCCTGATGGCAGTGCTTTCATGAGACATAAATGGTTTTGAGGGGTGGGGGGAGGCAGTAAAAAAAAGAGAGAGAAAAGGAAGATAGATAGATAGATAGATAGATAGATAGATAGATAGATAGATAGATAGATAGATAGATAGATAGATAGATAGATAGATAGATAGATAGATAGATAGATAGATAGATAGATAGATAGATAGATAGATAGATAGATAGATAGACAGAAAGACAGATAGACAGACAGAAAGACAGATAGACAGATAGATAGATAGATAGATAGATAGATAGATAGATAGATAGATAGATAGATAGATAGATAGATAGATAGATAGATAGATAGATAGATAGATAGATAGATAGATAGATAGATAGATAGATAGATAGATACCTTTTGGCTCAGCTGTAGATGAAACATTTAACATTAACATTTCTTGAAGAATCTCCACATTATATGTGCATCAGCTGCATAGTTGCTGCATGGAAAAACAGAACAGGACCAAAAAAACAAAACAAAACACAAGTGCCTGAAAATACCCTAATTCCTGAAAAGAGATTATCAACAACAGTAGGAACACAACATCTCAGGCTAGGAATCTGGCCTCCATGACAGCGAAGACATTTTAATGCTGCAGGCAGATTCATCACAGCAAATGTTAAGGGTGGGGGCAGGGAGGTAGAATGGTAATAGTAGGAGACAGCATCCTTGGAGTGTGTGAAGAATAATTATTTGTTGTTCAAGAGAAATCCGAGGGAAGTGTCTTAGCTTTTCACTGTTTTATTTTTATACAGAAGTTTCCATGAATGTGTTATGCAGAGAAGAACATATTTCAAGGGAGGACAATTACTTTCCAATCCGAAAATGTCAAAGAGCAGCCAGTAAGGGTGTCTGAATCACCAGGTTATGTAGAATCAAAAAAAGAATATATACTGAAAGTTACAGGTGGAGAGGGAATGTTAGCAACTGTAAAAGTAAAACCCTAGATGTCACCTGTATGTATCTGCTCTGGGTGCGATTGATTGAGGACATAACGATTACACTAGATTGTGCTAGAAAGGGTTGCTTCTAGGATGAGATCTTAAAATAAACACTTCCATCTAACCCCAGTTGCACCAAATTGCTCTGAAAAAAACTGCTGCCCTGCAAAATGGTCTGGATAGGAGATGGAGCAGGCTTGGATTGGTTTGTGTGTCCACAGTACGTTCCCTGGCCTCTGGCAAAGACAGTGATACAGACCATGCTGTCAGCTCTTCAAAATATGATCTAAAATTGGAGGGACCCAAGGAGACAGAATGCTGGAGATATGTGAGGTCGCACACACACACACACACACACACACACACACACACACACACACACACACACACACACACACACACACACACACACACACACACACACACAAAAAGCCCACTCAAGGATACTTTGGGATGACTGGTATCTTTGCATGTGCAAAGCAGTCATCCCAAAATATCCTTGGGTGGGCTTTTTGTGTGTGTATGACCTCACACATCTCCAGCTTGCTATCTCCTTGGGTCCCTCCATACTAAGTCGGGGGTTTTGGTCAAGTTGCAGCGGTAGGTGGATGGGGGATTGCAGCACAAACCTGGAAATCTCTGCTGCACAAACCATGTTCCAGTGAATATAGTGGTTCTTACCTTGTGGATTTCTATTTTTAAAATTACAAAAGAGTGCTGTAATTTGACTTTAGCTTCACATAGTATGCTCTTTTTTTGCAAGAGCAAGAATATATGGATTTTATAAATGTCAATCAATTGATTCTTCTAGGTCAGCAGTTGGCACCACCAATTAGACACTATGCAGTGGGGGGGGAGGGGGGTTGGAGTGTTGAGAGAGGCAAAAGAAAATAGGAGAAGGTTACAAGTAGGAGAAGATGTATTTATTTATTTATTTATTTATTTCATTTATATCCCGCCTATCTGATCGGGTCAGGACCACTCTAGGTGGCTAACAATCATAAAAATATAATGAAAATATATAAAAATTTAAATAATAAAAGCAATACACAAAGTGAGGGAAACAATAAAAATAAAGAAAGAGGAGAGGAAAGGAGTCAGGAATTATTTGATGGGAAGGCCTGCCTAAACATCCATGTTTTTAATTGATTCTTGAAAATACCCAGCGAGGGAGACCCGCGAATCTCAGGAGGTAGATTGTTCCAGAGGCGAGGAGCCACGGCCGAGAAGGCCCGATTTCTTGTCTTTTCCTTCCGGGCCTCCTTCAGCATTAGGCTCCTCAGCCTCGCCTCCTGGCTCACACGAGTGACACGGGTAGACCTTGGTGGGAGTAGGTGTTCCTCCAAGTATCGAGGCCCTAAACGATAATCTGAATCCTGTCATAAAATTCATTGAACAAGCCAGGGTGGGTGCATATTAAAAGCCTTGTTTGAAAGCATCAGATGTGTCTATCAGGGGGACCCAGCTGCTAATCATCAGAATCAAAACTCTACCTTGCATACTATATTCAGTCTGCCCATGTAGTCACTGGTAGAGAACATGACATTTCCTTGTGTGCAAACAAGACCAATCTCACCTTGTTCCTGCAGTCTCAGGATATCCATTTTACTGGATTCTCAACACACTTTTCCTAACAGTTTCTTCCAAGCATATGTCATCCACAATGTTAAAAATCCATGTGCCATTGCTGTTCTGAGCCAGACAAGGTCTTACTAACAGAAACAATTCAACCCCGTACATTTTCACAAAAAGCTCTAAAATTAAACATCTAGTTTAACATATGCGTTAAATATGATGTGCAAGTCATTGTAAACTCTCTTCCCCTCTCAAAAAGCTAAATAAGACAGATTCTACTGGTTCTGCCTAGTAGAGGAAAGCGTTATCTCTTCAGTGTTGTTGTTGTTTCAGACTCGACTTTCTGTTCTGTCCCCTCCCCAAACAAGCGCTCACCTGTTTTGCTACTTGATTTAAAGAGATCCTTTTGTGAATGGTTGATTCCCTATTGACAGAGCAGGCTCACATAAGTGCGGTCTCTCCCTCCCACCCACCCCCTTTTTATTATGTTTGTTTGATTTCCCTTTTGTTAGCTCTGTGGCTCACCATGTTGCAGAAACACAGAAGTGTAACAGAGATTCCCTTGATGAGTCCCTTTCCCAGCCCCAAACATTTCAATGCAATACAGCCCTCAAGAGCATCATATTACCAGACCTGCCAGCCCTAGCAATTTAGCTGGCATAGCCTAGAATTACTTACTCGTTTTGGTGCTGCATTTTGCTCGCGGTGTAATTTTTGTTGAAAACTTGTGGCAGCTGTTGTTCTGGCTCTGAATATCACCTGCCATGCTAAGGAACTGGAAAGTGCTTTCTCCTAGAGCTGCAGCTGCTGCCCTTTTCATCTGAGATCCCTTTAAACCATATTTTGCATTTCTTCCATACTTTTTAGAGGGAAGGGAGGGGGGCAAATGTTAACATGAAATCCCAAAATGGGGAGGGCTGACAATCTAGCCAAAATTTAGATTCTGTAGTCCCATGGGAGATATAGAAGCATGTGGGAAGGGGGAAAATACTTGACTGGATTGTGCCTATGAATTCTCATGGGAAGAAACCATGAGTCTGTAATTGATTCCTTTCATCTTTTTTTTAATTAATTGTATCTCTTCTGTGATTGTTTGGTGCTTCCTCAGGCGATTGTGCAGAACACACTTCAACCACATGTATATGTGTGTTTGTGTGTTTGCATATGCATGTTTTCACTTGAATCCTTTTTCCTCTTCCCTGTCCGCCTGTTCTCCCCAGATTTTCAGCATATAAGTGAGGGAAATGAGCATCTTCCCTCCACTGCATTTTCAGTAAGTGCTATCTGACATAAGGATGTGAAATTGTACACAATGAGTTTTCTGCCATAGTGTTACAGTAAAGAAATGCATAGCATCTAGAAAGTAATGTTTAAAACTGAGTGGAATAAAGACCTGTGAACGGAAGAAGCAGTTCTTCAGAGATCAGACATGTTGCTGCCATTTGCTTTTGTTTCTTTGTTTCAGTGCCTTGGGGGGAATGCTTACTTCCTAAGGATACAAAAGGCTGCAAAAGAAATTGGAAAGGCTAACAAAATGGGCCAGTTAGATGATTAGTGATGGAACTGGCACTATGCCATAGAGAACCCATTAACACTATAACCAGTGCTACCTAAAGCTGGACCGTTCTTGTGACAGCAGTTCATCCAATATTCAGGCCTACAAGGTATTATCAAACTGCAAGATTATAGATCTTTTAAAGGCTGGCTGGATAACTCAATGTTTTAGTTATCTGGCTGTGGAACCAGTGATTGGGAGTTCAATTCCCCACTGTGCCTCCTGCAAATAAAGCCAGCCTATGTAGCCTAGGGAAAGCTGCACAATTCCAGGACGTACCCAGAAGGAGGGAAGGGTAAACCACTTCTGAGTATCCTCTACCTGGAAAACCCTGAAAAAGGGTTCACCATAAGTTAAAATCAATAATAACAATAACAATAACAATAACAATAACAATAACAATAACAATAACAATAACAATAACAACAACAACAACAACAACAACAACAACAACAACAACAACAACAATAATAATAATAATAATAATAATAATAATAATAATAATAATAATAATAATAATAATAATAATAATAATAATAATAGGTACTGTGATATAAACACATGATGGGATAAATACTTAAAATATTTACAGAGAATAATAAATGATGCCTATTATTTATTATTAATAAATAATTCTATTAATAGAATTATTAATACATGTAATAGAATAGGAAGTTAATTTCCCTCCAAATAATTCCTTTTAAAGTTAGGATAGTTTTAAATGTTTACTTATTTTAATTATTTAATTATATTTAAAATAATGTACAGTTTAATTGCTTTTTAACATTTAACTTATGTCTTTAATACTGTGAGCCGCCTTGGGTCCCCTTATCAGGAGAAAGGCAGCCTATAAAACAAACACATGAATGAATAAAAAGCATGACTATTCATTCTTAGGGATAAGAGAATGTCAAGAGTGCATAATAGATATAAAAGTATATGATTGTCAGATTTCTTTGAGTTCTTTTTCCCCTCTTTTTGTTAAAATAGCCAATTTCGGTCAAGAGTCCACATAGATATTTTAAAAATGAGTAAGGAAATCTCTTACAGCAAAGTTGAGCTCATTGTTGGAAACAAAGATTACGTTTAACATGTTCTTGCAGTGTTCTTTTTTCTCCCCCCCCCCCCCCCCCCGGCTCTCCTATGATGGCACATGGCTTCCCTCACAACATACTTCTCACCATTCTCTTGAAAAGGCAACTGATGTTTGAACCTGTTATCTTCTTGACAAATGAATGTCGGTTTCTGCTGTTAAACTGATAATGGGCTTTTATTATATGAATACGAGGACATTTTCACCAAATCTATCAAGAGTCAAATATGTAAGTACAGTGCAAACTGTTTTATTGGCACATTTCCCAGGAATCTGATTTATCCCTTACGATAATGAATAGCAACACTACTGCTTAATCGGACAACATTTGTAAAATGTTCTCCTAATGGGAATGCACTCAGCCAGTGCCAAGTGGCTAAGTGGCTTTAAGTGTGAAATTCTGAGCTGGGACAGATGAGCGAGTGCTAAGTAGGTGAGACTTTTAGTTGTGGTGTCTGGAGTCAGCTTGCCTTGAAGACTGTCAAATGGTTGCCATTGATTTGGATAAGGGTTGGGGTCAAGACCTTAATTGGAATGGCCATGTTCTTAGGATTATAGGCTAGTTTGCAAGGCTGTGATGGAAGGTGGATTCCACATACACTTAATTATCTAAAACTAGTGAAGCAAGAATTCATAATACATGTAGGATTTTATCCATATTCCTGTTTTATGGCAATCATTTAATGGAATGCCTAATGGTACTATAAAATGTTCTCTAGTGCAGCAGTCCCGTTTAAGACTTAGTTGGATGAGACTATTCATGCCCCATTGCCTAAGTTATATATTTCATCATTTTCTGTTTATCATCATACATTTCATTTTCTAAGCCCATGCACCTACTGTATGGTCATATCCACACCATTCAAACTGTCACAAGACTGATGCCACAGAAGATGTACCAAACTCCATACACTGAAGAGAGCAGATAAGGGGTGTGATCTAAGTTCATCACACAGGTAATAAAGCCAATGGCTATGTTTATCTGCCTGCCTGTATGTCTAGATGTGTTTTCCTTGAGTTTACTTTCAGTCCTTGTAACAGCACTGGGGAGATAAAAGAATTTTGGAACCGGGAATAGCCTGTTAAGCTCCTTTCCAAACTAATGATATTTTTTGTTGTTATGAACCATCAACTTATAGTTACCCTAACAGTGCTTTTAGGGTAGGTGAGATATTTAAGTAGTGGTTTTACTAGTTCCACATGTACGCAATCTGCTATGAGTTCCACTGACCAAGCAGGGATTCAAACCCAGGTCTTCTAAGGCCTAGTTTGTCACCGTATCTGCTACACCATGCTAGATGTCCGATGACATTTAGCACACCCTCAGTGTACTTCCCCCCATCCTTCCCCTTGTGTTGCCAAGAGGATGTTTTTGGTTGCCATTCCAGCTTGCGTAATTTTATGTCTTTCATCTGTTCTTTGTAACTAAGGGGCAGAGTTAAGGCTACTACTGACTGTTCATGTCTATCTTCTGCAAAAATGCACCTCAATGATATACTGACAGGTGGCATGATAATCAAGTGAAGTTCTCTTCACACTCTATATTCATTTCAGTAGAATTTACATGTTAGCAAAGCTTAGTGAGCTGCATAAAGATTAACTCTTTGTTCATGTTCTGCCTCTATTCAGTGTTTTCATCCTTACAAGCATCATCACCCTATAATCATTCCATTTTTGCCTCAGGAACCTCTCTCACACACTTTCTCTCCCCCCACCCTCCACCCTCTTATTACAGGAGGTGCATTTTTCTCTATATACAAAAAAGTGGGTTGCTTCTGTGAAAAAAATCACCAATTTGTTTATTTCAAAAGTGGATATTAAAGGTAGGAAATTGATACAGCTTTGTGATGTGCATAGCTGTAAGTAATCTTTTTTTATCCAAAGCATACTACACACAATTAAAATCCTCGATTTTTTTAACAATTCCTTTTAAAGCAGAAATTCTCCATAAAAATGCCTTCAGCAAATGTAGAAGTGACATTAAATCATTCTGCAAAATAGCATAAAAGGAGGAGATTATTCACTAGAACCCTTTTGTGTTCTTATTGTTGCAAAGGTGATTGGAGACCCGTTTCTGAAATATTCAGATTAATTCCAGTAGTGATATCTTTGTTAGTGACATCATTGTGTTCAATTGATTTATTTTAAGGAAATGTGTGTTTTCTACACAGGATTGGATCCTCATGGTTGATGTATCTGTTGCAGACAGTTATAAGATCAATCGGTACAGTATTTGTTTGTCTGTTTAAAATATTTTTATCTTGCTTTTCTCTTAAATAGGGACTGAAAGTGACTTACGTCATTAAAAACAGAACTTTAAAAGCTAAAAACAATAAATTATTCAAATACTAAAGAAGAGTGAATAGCATTATATTAAAAACATTAGGTAAACGTAGCATGAAAAACTGATTTAGGAGCAGTCATTCTGTTTATTGGCTCCTAGACAGTCAGGCACTGTCTGAAGGGAAAGGTCTTCACTCACTTGCAGACGGACAGCAAAGATGAGCCCAGCCTGGCTTTCTGTGGCAGAGAGTTCCAGAGTCTGGGAGCAGTGACAGAGTTACTCAGTAACTAAAGCAAACTTGTCTTCTGCTGTCATTGGAACCAAATCTTGGACTTAAAATTAAAAAGCTGAAATACCTTCAGTTGCATTTGCCAATGGTTTCTGGTAGTGGTGTACAGTTAGAAGGTGTCCCTGGTGGAAATGACAGCAGAAGGCACTTCTTTTTGCTTAGGTGATTTGCCGTGCATTTCATGCCATGACAATTCAATCACAGGAAAGGAATTCTTAGTCAATTTCATTTCAGTGGGACAGTCTGGTTTATTTGGAAGTGCCAGAGAGGAGGAAAGTAAAGAGCAAACAGTCTCTTTGCTATTTCTGTTCCAGTCTGACAGGCAAAACTGATGGACCAATTGTATCAATGACTGTGTTAACCCATCAGTGCATAGGGCTGGATGCTCTGGATCTTTGTAACTGAACTGGTTATCTTATACCTGCTCTAGGAATTGATCCTAGTGCATCATAACTGGAATTGCCTCATAAACAATATTGCTGATGGGGTTGTATGAAAGATGTCCATACTCCCCAAGTTCTCTTCATATTCACCCATTTTGACACCCAGATTATTATCTGTCTGAGGACTTCTGGGTAACAACACAGACTGCAGCTGTAATTTTCATTTACTAACCATCCCTCTTGCTATCAAATGACTTTTAGCATTCGTTAATTACTCTTGCTGTTGCCAGGATGTTTATGTAACCAACATTTGATAGTTCATTACCAATGTTAATAACACATCTTCTCTGTCCCATTTCATTCTGATACCAAATACACTGTATAGGGATGGGACTTTTGGATTGCATCAAACAAAAACAACAAAGAATATGCTTTTTCTTTTCTTTCCAGATTCTTTCTTTCACTTCCAAAAGAGAGGCTCTGTGAGCCTGTGTCTCACCTCATTATTTCTGGGCTGGGAGGGCAAAGACACTGAGGGCATAGAAGGGGTGCAGAGAAGAGCAACAAAGATGATAAGGGGACTGGAGGCTAAATCCTATGAAGATTGACTAAAAGAACTACGTATGTTTAGCTTAACGAAGAGAAGATTAAGGGGAGACAGGATAGCAGTCTTCCAATATCTGAAGGGTTGGCACAGGGAAGAGGGTATTGGTTTATTCTCCATTGCACCTGAGGGTAGAACAAGAACCAATGAGTGGAAACTCATCAGAAGGAGAGCCAACCTGGAGATAAGGAGGAATTTCATGACAGTGAGAACCATTAAGGAGTGGAACAGCTTGCCTCCCGATGTTGTGGGTGCCCCGTCGCTGGAGGTTTTCAAGAAAAGATTGGATGGCCATCTGTCCGGGATGGTATGAGGTCTCCTACCTTGGGCAGGGGGTTGAACTAGAACACCTCCAAGATCCCTTCCAACCCTACAACGCCCTACAATGATTCTGAGTCTATTATAACCTCCCTGATTTGTCTCCTCATTTCCATGCTGATCACCATAATCACCCATCTCCTGAAAAGGACAAAAGCTGATCCCACAGCTATAAATACTCAACTCCCAAACAAACTGCACCAGAGCACAGAGTGTTACTCCTCTCCTCTGAAAATGCTGGCCACAGAGACTAGGAAGAACAACCTTCAGAACATGGCCAAAGAGACCAAAAAACCCACAACAACCATGAATTAAAAAAGGTTATCTGTGCTGTAGCTTTGAAGAATGATGGAAAGTGAATGCTATCTGATGACCTCTGGATGGCATATGGGATATTCATAGAAAGACAAAAGCCTGTGTTAAGATTTTTAGATCAAGTGGGGGAGGAGGGAGGGGAAGATTAAAATCTGTTTTGGAGTTTGGTGATTAACCAATCCATTGCAGGTGAACTGAACATCCCTACTTGGTGAGGACTGGAGACAAGCCTGTTATGATTTGTTCTATGAGATCCTATGGATCCATCAGATCTGCATGTATGTGACTAACCATGAATGCTCCCTATTGAAGTTTGGAAAGGGTGTTCAAAGAATCACATAAACTGCTTTAGCGAATACCATCCTAGTTGTTCATTAAACCACCTCAGAGAAAAAAGCAAAGTGTACCACTTATATACTGCCCCAGTTATATACTTAAAACTCTCTGGATGGTTTACAATTTTTAAATTATTCAGGCTACACATTGCCCTCCCCTCCCCCAGCAAGCTTGGTACACAATCTACTGACCTCAGAAGGATGGAAAGCTGTGTCATACTTGAGCTGGGTACCTAAATCTGTTGGGATCAAAGGCAGATTATGAGCAGAGTTTTGATTGCAGTACTGCAGTTTAACCATTGCGTCACAAGGTTCCTAAAATTATTATTAGGCTTGGGCTACTTTATTTTTGCTGCTTCCTGAACTGTATTATTATTATTATTATTATTATTATTATTATTATTATTATTATTATTATTATTATTATTATTATTATTATTATTATTATTATTATTATTATTATTATTTACTTATTTACTTATTTACTTATTTACTTATTTACTTATTTATTTGATTTATACCGAGCTCATCTGGTCAAATCGACCACTCTGAGCGGCTGTATTCCTAAGAATAAACAACAATGCTGAAAGGTTTTAGAATCAGCTAAATTATCAGACAGTTAATTGCAGGTATGCAGTGGAAATAAGGATAATTCTAAAATTCCAATTGTTTTTTTTTAAAACTATTTATTACATTTACAGTATATCCCACCTTTCTCCTTTTCAGGACTCTAGGTGACTTGTTAGTATGTTTAAAAACAGCACAACAATGCATTATTATTGTACAGAATGGAATAGTATTTAGAGATGGGCATGGTCCAGAAAAACCGATGAAACAAGCTGATTCGCAGTTCCATTTGTGATCCAGTTTGGGGATCCCGTTTTGCCAAAACAAAATGAAGCAGTAAACTTTTCCCCCTTTGGCACTTCATTTTGTTTGGCAAAAGGGGAAGCCCACCTGTTCCCTTCCCACCGCCCCTTCACCTCCCTGCTTGCTCCTGCTGCCGCTATTGCCGCTGCCGCCACCACCATCTTGCCGTCCATTGCCTTGGCTTTTTCCTGCTGCCTCCCTGGCCCCAAATAGGTGATGGTCACAGCCTCTGCATGTGCGCCTGCTGACAGCTGGTTCCCAGAGAAAGCCTTCCTTGGCAACCAGCTGGTTAGCGGATACCTGCCCAGAGGTTGTGACCCTGCTCCTCTGGTTGGCTTTTGCTGTAGTGTCTCCATTGCCTATCTGGGCCACCCGGAAAGGCTGAGGCTGTGGCAGCAACAGTGGCAAGTAGTCCAGACACTCACTGACTAGCTGGTTGCCAGGGCGGAGCTGCCCTGGCAATCAGCTGGTTAGTGGGTGCTTGAGTAGAGGCTGTAACCCTGCTTCTCTGGCTGGCTTCTCTGCCACTGCTACCACCTCCATGGACCACCTGCGGAGGCCATGACGATGATGGATGCAGTGGTGATGGTGGCAGCAGCAGCAGCAAGAAGGCCAGGAACTTGCTGACAACGTGCTCCTCCAAGCAGAGGAGGGGCAGAGATGAGCCCGAACCACTATGAACCATGAACTGGTTAATTTTCCAGGGTGTTCATGATGGTTCATGGTTCATGGGCACAAACCATCATAAATCACCATTTTTCTGGTTTGTACCCATTTCTAATGGTATTAAAAATTATCCCATTAAATAAACAATTAGATACAAATAAATTAATACAGTTTAAGATAATTTTAAAATAGCTTTTAAGGACAAAGGGACAATGTAGAGCATCCTTCATCAACCAGTTGCCTTTCACATATTTTGGAATAGAAATTTAGGAAATTACAGTGGTGCCTCGCAAGACGAATGTAATTCGTTCCGCAAGAAGCACTGTTTTGCGAAAAAATCGTCTTGCGAAAAGCGGCTTCCCACAGGAATGTATTGCAATGCATTCCTATGGGGACCTCTCAAGACAAATGAATTTGTTTCATCTTGCGAGGCATCGGTCTCGGAAAAAAAAATCATCTTGCGAAGCATGGCCATAGAAGAAGCCGTCTTGCGAGGCACCATAGTGATCGGAAAAAAACCATTCGTTTTGCGAGGCACCACTGTAATTTCTTAATTTCCATTTCTATATAACCACATTAATGTTGCTACTCTGTAGATGGTTCACAATATACAATAAAATCATACACTAAAATATCATATAACAAAAATATGATAAAATATAATAAACCTGTTATTAGCTAAGACTACCTTCAAATGATAATATGCAAATTAAAACCCATCTGAACATCTCAGGATAATATTTATTTTGGCAGAAGGCACCTTTATATTATTCAGTCTTGATTAGCTTCTTAAAAAGAGAGAGGGATGATTCCTGGCGAACCTCTGTAGGAAGCTTGTTCCTGATGGAACCCACCAGCCCCAGCGAACATGGTGATGACTCACAGGTTTTGGAATACAAATATTTTTTTTGGGGGGGGGGACAGCATGTGGAGAACAGAGCTACAGCTTCCAGGAGAAGGTATCCAGGAAGAAACATAATAGAATTTTGGTTCTGCTATCACTGATTTCTCCTGCTTGGTTGGAAATTTGGGTGTGCCTAGGGAAGACAAAAACCTATTGTTCTTGCCTCTACCCTTCTTCCTTTCTCTTTTTCTTGTCCACATCCTGGACTGCCTTCTTTCCCAGACACATTAACTTAGTTGTAAATCTTCTCACTTGATCTTTATGTTCGGCCCGTTTGGGTCTTTCAAAATCACGATATTTTCTGACTGGTTGGTTGATTCATATTTGTGTTTGGTTTCGCCAGCATAATTAGCTGCAGAAGTTTCAGGCCTTTTCTAGCCTACGTTGTTAAAGATTTTCATGTTTATCCTTAAGGGGAAGCATTGTTCAATTTAGCTTTTCCTTCTGTTTAGGAATTTAAATCATTCTGAGCTTATATCGTAAATGTGTTCTCTCTCTCTCTCTCTCTTTCTCTCTCTCTCTCTCTCTCTCTCTCTCTGTGTGTGTGTGTGTGTGTGTGTGTGTGTGTGTGTGTGTTTGCCATGCAAGGTATGGGGTCTGCAAATAGTGTTCCTATTATTTTCAATCCATTAGTTATGCCTTGTGATGGTTCTGGCCATCAATCTAATTAGCACTCTATCAAACATCAATGGTATTTCACTCTCATTTATTATCCGTCAATGAACATGCACAATCACTAATATGAAAGGACAGGCCATGTGACTTTGTGGCAGTCAAGTTCAGGGACAAAGATCTATTTACGCAATGTTGTCTGTCTGTTTCTGTTACTGCTATCTTTACTTTCTTTTGCAAGCTGTATGCACAGAGCTTTCCCCTGAGCTGCCCCAGATCAGAGCCTGTCTTCAAACACAAACACAATTTCATCATGTATAAGAAAGTGCCACCCTAAAGTGCTTAATATTAATACAGTACATATGACATTTGGGGTTCGGACCAAGACGTTTATTGAAAACCTACTGGCAGTTCCAAACTTAATGGGTCAGTAGTTCATTTCTTGCTTTTAATGGTTACATTCAGTAGCCATTTTAAGAATGTTCGTATTTGATATATTAGTTTGTATGGTTGGCTTTTCATTCTGTTCTGAGTCTGAAACTGAAGCATACATGTGAGTAAGAAGTAAGGAACAGGGAAGGAATTTGCTTTGTGAATTCCAGCTCACTTATGACATTCATAATGTTACACTTCCCTCTCAGGCTAATGTCCAGATCAAAGTATAGTACACATTACCTTTCTATTTCTGATGCATTTGCTGCTCAGGAACCATCTTCTTCTCAGAGGCTGGGCATCAGCATATGTAGTTTTCATCTTGATTTTTCTTGACTTTAGATCACTGGTTCTTAACCTTGGGTTACTCAGGAGTTTTGGACTGCAACTCCCAGAAGCCTTCACCACCAGCTGCCCTGACTGGGGTTTCTGGGAGTTGCAGTTCAAAAGCATTAGAGTAACAAAGGTTAAGAACCACTGCTTTAGATGAAACAGTTCTGATATTACTATGTTGAACCCAAACTAGTCTTTCAGATTCACCACCCAATTGTATTTTCTCCTTCTTAAATTTATTTTCCGTTTACTGTAATTTAAATTGCGTAATCAGTACTTTTTTATTTCTCATTGTGTGTCAGAAGTCTTCTGCATTTTATGATTTTCCTGATTTTCCCTGAACTGTATAAGATAACATAGAACAGTCGATCAGGGTGCCAACTGAAGAACAAAATAGTTCTCAACCATCATGGACTCTTGACACCAAACAAGCAGGACACCATCGACTATGTGAATTTGGCAAATCAATAACAGCATATGATTTTGGAACTACCCACAAGAACTTGATGCACAGCCTTGAAGAAGATGATTTATCACTGAAAGCACATTGTTTGCTTTTCTTCTTTTTATTTTATATTCTTAACGGTCAAATACAGGTATGATCTTTTCCTGCATGTGTATTGTTTCAACAACCATATGGCCTTTTCCTGATTTTTCCTGAACTGTATTTTATCTATTCATTTCTTGATCTTTTGTCCTTTGTCTTAGTACTTCCTCACTGATCATCCTCTCAGTTTATGAAATTCTTAGCTTTCTGCAAAAACAAAATAAAACAAAAATCCAAGAAGCTGAAACCATGGCTAGGCCGCATGAGGTAATGACTCAGTTAAAATATGAATTCAACACACCCATTTTCTTAAAAATAGTATGTCACAAGGTTTCCCTCTTTTTATTTTTCTGTATGGGCTAGCTCCCCACCCTCTTCCACTGCTCTTATGATTATGTTACTTATAGACTGAAATTCCACTATGTGACTGTGTGCTCAGGGAATTCTTGTCTTTGTTGGAGAGAAGACGGAGTACCGCAGGACATGAAGGCTGCAAACATTGTCACATTGTATAAGAACAAAGGAGACAGGGCGACTGCAATAACTACTGTGGCATCTCTCTTCTCAGCATTGTAGGGAAGCTGCTTGCTCATGTTGTGCTGAAGAGACTCCAGGTGTTTGCAAACAGAGTCTATCCAGAATCACAGTGTGGATTTCGAGCTAATAGATCCATCAGTGACATGGTATTTTTCCTCAGACAGGTGCAGGAGAAATGTAGGGAACAACAACAGCTGCTCTTTGTGGCCTTCACAAAGGCCCTTGACTTGGTTAGCAGGGACTGCCTTTTTAAAATACCTCCCAAGATTGGATGTCCACCTCGACTCCTTATTTCATCAGGTCCTTTCATGAGGAAATGAAGGGCACTGTTTTTGATGGCTCAGCATCAGATCCCTTTGATGTTCAAAGTGGAGTGAAACAGGGCTGTGTCCTCAAGCCGACTCTGTTTGGGATCTTTTTTGCTGTCATGCTGAAGGATGCCTTTGGAACTGCAACAGAAGGTGTCTATCTCTGGACTAGATCAGATGGAAAGCTCTTTACTCTTTCTAGATTGAGAGTGAAGACCAAAGTCCAGCTGAAATACATGCAGGACTTCTTCTTCACCAATGATGCAGCTGTTGTTGCCCACTCTGCTGAAGACCTCCAACAACTCATGAATCGTTTCAGCAAGGCCTGCCAAGACTTTGGATTAACAATCAGCCTGAAGAAAACACAAGTCATGGGCCAGGGCATGGACTCGCCTCCCTCTATTCCCATCTCCACACAAGAATTGGAGGTTGTTCATGACTTTGTGTACCTTGGCTCAACCATCTCTGACACTTTTTCCCTAGATGTCAAGCTGGATAAATGCATTGGCAAAGCAGCTACCATGTGTTACATACAGCACTGATGTTACCTGTCTGTCATGGGTTTGGAGGGAAAGTTCCATCCTATGGGGAGTGGAAGGCGGGACATCAGGAGGAGGGGCTGTACTGTATATATATGTGGAGCGTGTAAGGAGAAGGTGGGAGGAGAGCTGAGAGAAGAAGCTTGAGTGGGAGTCTGTGTGTCAGACAGGGTACTACTGTGTGTCAGTCAGTACCAACCTGATAGGTTCAGGTGTCTGTATGGTTAGCCAGAACTGATAGGTTCAGGGTCTGTGCTTCAAGTTAAGTGTTCTGTGTGAACCAAACTGTGTGTATGTATGATTGAGACTAAGCCACGTTACTGTACCTTATTCACTTGATCATTTTATTTTCCCTGTGTGTTATGTAAATAAACCTTATTCTTTTATTTGTTAAAAATCCATTCCTGGTCTGTGTGACTCCTTACAGGGAATGGTTGGTGGCAGCTTAGTGAAACTGTGGCATATCCCGGTAGGTCTGGGTTTGTCACATTGATTGGTGTCCAGCGTGTGGGATACGACTGGTCCAGTTGTCCAGTGGTCCAGCAAAGCCTTGGCAAGTGTGCCCAGAGCAAGGGGGGTCTAGTCAGGGACAATCTGAGAGCGCGTAGGTAATCTTCTAGGTGTACCTCACGGGGGGGTGCGCTAGTAGAAGAACGTGTAACCTCAGATTGGGGACTAGATTAGGGAGCTCTGAGGCAGCCTGTTTTGGCGGGAAAAAAGCTGAGGCAAAACTGTGTAGTAGCAGTGATCTAGCCTGCCTGCTGAGAGGCCTAGCAGAGGGGGGTAGACTCTGGCTCCCAACTGTTGCAAATTAGTGCTGAAGAACAGCAGTAATCTATAGAAAGCTGGTTCTGAGGCAAAAGAAAAAAAAAGTGGTCGCTTTATTTTGAGGCTTGACTTTTGAAAGCAGCCTGTTCTGGGGGGGGGATTATGCCCTTGACTCGAAGCCAAATGGCAGAAATGGGTGAAGTGAAAGACCCCCAGGTTGACCAAGGTTCTGAGGATGAATTTGGCTCAGTGCAAGGTGACAGCACGGGAGAACAGAACCCAGAACTCAGAAAATTGCTCATAGCCCAACAGCATGAACTGAGGGTGAGGGAGATGGAGCAAAGGGAAAGAGAGAAACAAAGACAATTTGAAATGGAATTGCAGAGAGAGAGAATGGAAAGAGAAGAAAGATTGGAGAGAGAGAAAATGGCGTTTGAGTTAAGAAAATTGGAACTGATGAATCAGAACAATAATAACAATAGGGATTCTGAGGGAGGCCAATTGTCTAAAGCTGACCTGAAGAAATTCCCTGTGTACCACAAGGGAGATTGTCCTGAGGTGTTCTTTTCCCTAGTGGAAAGAGCGTTTGTGGACTTCTCAGTAAAGGAAACTGAGAAGATGACCATCATGCGATCTTTAATCAGTGGCAGCCTGGCAGAAGTCTATGCAGAGATGCCACAGGAACTGATGAAAGATTTTGCAGAGTTTAAAAAACTGGTGTTTGCCAGACATGGGATAAATGCGGAACAGCTGAGGCAAAGATTCAGGTCAATCACCAAGAAACCAGAGCAGACTTTTACCCAAGTGGGGGCCCAATTGGTGAGGCTGCTAGAGAAATGGCTATCTCAGGAGGGGACAGAGACCTTTCAGCAGCTCAAAGACTTGATAGCGCTGGAACAGTTCTATTCAGTCCTGCATGGGGAACTGAAATTCCAGGTGAGGGAAAGGAAACCGAAATCTGTGGCAGAAGCAGCCGAGATCGCAGATTTTATTTATCAAATCAGAAAGCCCTTAGGTGATGAGGGGAAATCGATAGGGAAACCTAAAGAAACCTACAGCAAGTACTCTCAGGGACCAGGGAAAAACCAGCAAGGGGGAGGGGCCCATGGTGAAGGGAAGCCCTCAGACATGAAACCAAGACCTCCGATTTTGGAGGGAAAACCAAAACAAGATGAGAAAGACTCAAAATATAGCAGAAAATGTTATTTCTGTCAGGGAAAGGGCCATCTAATCTCAGAGGGTGAGAAATTAAAGCATCTAAAAGGAATTGTGCCTCAGGATTCGAGTGGAACCAAGCCAAAAGCTGTGTTCTGTGTCCAGAAAGAGCAAAGCTCCTTGTCACTGAGGGAGCCGGTTGCCATGGCTACTCAATCTGGAACAGTTACATCTGCTGATCAGGCTGAGGAAAATGGTCCTCTTGTGGAGGTCAGGCGCTGCTTGCTCGTGAGAACAGATTCTCAGTTGTTTGAAACAGCAGGGGTGGACGTAGGAATACTTGACCATCAGTATAGGGGGCTGAGGGACACTTGTTCCCAGGTGACCCTGTGCCATCCAGATATTATTCCTAGGGAATATATAATCCCAAATGAGAGCATGAAGGTGGCAGGGATTGAGGGGCAGGTGATCTCACTGCCAGTAGCTGAGGTACCTATAAACTTTCAAGGCTGGAGGGGAGTTTGGCGGCTAGCGATTTCATCGACTCTGCCAGCAGCCGTGCTCGTGGGAAATGACCTGGCTGAACATGTGAAACGGGTGCTAGTGATTACACGTTCCCAAGCCACCACGGGGACAGTTCAGGGGGGTACTGATGAGCCAGAGACGGAAGCAGAGGGGAGTTCAGAAGCTGTGGTGGAAACCTTAACCACAGACAGCCGATTTGGCCAAGAGCAAAAGGCAGACGCCACTCTCCAAAAGTGTTTTGAACAGGTGACTGACGCCCAGCTAACACCTGAAACCCCAGTGAGATTTCTAGAGAAAAAGGGGATTTTGTATAGAGAGACCCTGAGGAATATCTCAAAAGGGGGAGATGGGATCCGAAGTCAGCTAGTGGTACCTGAAAAGTATCGCCCCATGATCTTACAAAGGGGGCACTCTGACATGTTTGCTGCGCACTTAGGGGTGAACAAAACACAGCAGAGAATCACACAGAATTTTTACTGGCCTGACATAGGGAAGCAGATCAGGGAGTTCTGTAAACAATGTGATGTGTGTCAAAGGCAGGGGAATAACCGCGACAGGACCAAAGCGAAGTTGTGCCCTTTGCCTGTGATTGACACTCCGTTCAAATGCATAGGGGTGGATATTGTGGGACCTTTGCCCAAGGCCACAAAGAGGGGGAACAGGTTCATTCTCACCATTGTGGACCATGCCACGAGGTACCCTGAAGCCATTCCCTTGACTAACATTGAAACTAACGCAGTGGCAGATGCCTTGGTGGGGTATATGTCCAGGATGGGATTTGCCTCAGAAATAATCACAGATTTGGGCGCATCGTTCACATCGAAGCTCATGAAACGGTTATGGCAAATCTGTGGAATTAAGCACAAGGAAACCACTGCCTATCACCCTGAAAGTAATGGGTTAACAGAGAAGTTCAATGGGACTCTAATGCGCATGATTAGGGCTTACTTGGCAGAGAATCCAAACAATTGGGACCAGAAGCTGCAATCCCTTTTGTTTGCTTATCGATCAGTGCCACAAGCCAGTACCGGGTTCAGTCCGTTTGAACTTTTATTTGGGAGAAGGGTGAAAGGGCCCCTTGATTTGATCAAACAAAATTGGGAGCAGATCACCCAGGATGACCCACAAGACGTTGTGACATATATAGACGCTTTAAGGAATGATCTAAAGAGAAACCTAGAGCTAGCAGCAGAGACCCTGCAAGCTCAAAAGGTCAGAAAGAAAGCTTGGGATGACCAGGAAGGCAGGGAGAGGCACTTTAACCCAGGGGAGGGAGTGCTTTGGCCTAGGCTCTGCAAAGAGAACAAACTGCAGCTGGGTAGCCCAGAAATAAAAGGCTTGGGTCACATAGTAGGGGGAGGAGTGATAAAACCCCTCGAGGCCAAGATAGAAGCAGTTCGTGATTGGCCCAGACCCAACACCAAGAAAAAAGTCAAATCATTTCTTGGGTTGGTGGGCTACTACAGAAAGTTCATCCCGAGGTTTAGCGAGATTGCGGCTCCGCTGACCGATCTGACGAGGAAGAAAGCTGATGACCGCATCCCGTGGACCAGCGACTGTGAGGAGGCGTTCCGGAGGTTGAAGGAGGCGCTCATCAACTATCCAGTGCTGCGTGCTCCAGACTTCGACCGGGAGTTCATCATCTACACCGATGCGTCTAACAGCGGGGTAGGAGCAGTTCTTTGCCAGGAGGATGAAAATGGTGACCAGCATCCAGTGTCCTACCTGAGTAGGAAACTCCAGAAAGGTGAGAGACATTTGGCAACCGTGGAAAAGGAGTGCCTGGCCATAGTCTACGTGATCCAGAAGGCCAAGCCTTACATCTGGGGAAGACATTTTATTCTGTGCACTGACCATTCACCACTGCAATGGTTAAAGACAATGAAATCCCACAATAGTAAACTTATGAGGTGGGCTTTAAATCTGCAAGACTATGACTTTGAAGTGAAGGTGGTCAGAGGGTCAGTGAACTGTGTTGCTGACGCCTTGTCAAGAAGACCTGAAGAATGAAGACGGCGAAAGAAACATGGACTATGTATATACTTTGATGACAAAAAGTCAAATGTGTCTGTTTATTAAACATGTTGGTTTGTATGAATAAAGGTAACTTGATGTATTGTTAATGGTAAATGGTTAAATGCCTAATAGAGTGTAAGTATAAGTAAGTATGGTATTGCATGTTATTATATGACTGTTTTTGTTTGTTTTGGGTCCAGGTTGTTTTTTTGGTGAAAAGCACCTTAGCTTTCCCCCTACAAAACAACTTATAAAGAGGGGAGGTGTTACATACAGCACTGATGTTACCTGTCTGTCATGGGTTTGGAGGGAAAGTTCCATCCTATGGGGAGTGGAAGGCGGGACATCAGGAGGAGGGGCTGTACTGTATATATATGTGGAGCGTGTAAGGAGAAGGTGGGAGGAGAGCTGAGAGAAGAAGCTTGAGTGGGAGTCTGTGTGTCAGACAGGGTACTACTGTGTGTCAGTCAGTACCAACCTGATAGGTTCAGGTGTCTGTATGGTTAGCCAGAACTGATAGGTTCAGGGTCTGTGCTTCAAGTTAAGTGTTCTGTGTGAACCAAACTGTGTGTATGTATGATTGAGACTAAGCCACGTTACTGTACCTTATTCACTTGATCATTTTATTTTCCCTGTGTGTTATGTAAATAAACCTTATTCTTTTATTTGTTAAAAATCCATTCCTGGTCTGTGTGACTCCTTACAGGGAATGGTTGGTGGCAGCTTAGTGAAACTGTGGCATATCCTGGTAGGTCTGGGTTTGTCACACCATGTTCTCTAGACTCACAAAGAGAGTATGGCTTAATAAGAAGTTGACGGCATATACCAAGATCCAGGTCTATAGCACCTGTGAGTCCTGGACCCTTTGTGCATGGCAGGAGAGGAAGTTGAACACGTTCCATATGCGTTGTCTCTGACGCATTTTGGATATCACCTGGCAGGACAAAGTTCCAAATAGAGGAGTCCTAGAATGAGCAGGAACTTTTAGCATGTATATATTACTGAAACAGCGCCGTCTATGTTTGCTCAGGCATGTTGTGAGAATGGCTGATGGTCGGATTCCAAAAGATCTCCTGTATGGAGAATTAGTGCAGGGAAATCGCCCTAGAGGGGGACCACAGCTGCGATACAAGGACATCTGCAAGCGGGATCTGAGGGCCTTAGGAATGGACCTAAAGAAATGGGAAAGCTTGACATCTGAACACTCAACCTGGAGGCAGGCAGTGCAGCATGGCTTCTCCCATTTTGAAGAGACCCTTGTCCAGCAGGCCAAGGCAAAGATGCAGTTCTGAAACCAGCAAAATCAGGGAGCTGGACAGGGGACAGATTGTATTTGTCTTCAGTGTGGATGGGATTGTCACTCTCGAATTGGCCTTCTCAGCCACACTAGACTCTGTTCCAAGTCCTCCATAGAGGGCATATTACCATAGTCTCTCGAGACTGAAGGATGCCTAAAACTGTATGTACAAAATATATATACTATATTTAGAAGACGGATCAACTTTTCCAAGGAAAACTAACTGAAAAGTTTAAGAATCTTGACGCTATAGAAAAAAGACATATAAAGGGGCAATTCATGTTTATTTGTACCTGGAATTCAACACTTAAATCTTGCATACAATAGGTGTGATTTGCAAACAGTTTTGATAAAGGCTTAATGTGCTTTATATTTGCATTGTAGCATACAGTGGTGCCTCGCTTAGCGAGTGCTTCGCTATGCGATGAATTCGCATAGCGAGGGGGTCCGGGCCATCGCTGGAGCATTCGCTCAGCGATGGCCCCTATGGTCCCTATGGGAGAACAGCTGATCGGTGGTTCCAAAATGGCCGCCGGAAGGTCCGCGCCGCATTTTCGCGCCCTGCCCTCGCTTACCGAGGGCGCGAAAATGGCGGCGCTATGGGACAACATCGCTTAACGGTGAGTTTTCAAGCCATAGGAACTTGGCTTTTTTATTTCCGTTTAGCAATGTTTTCGCATAGCGAAGGTTAATCCGGAACGGATTAACCTCGCTATGCGAGGCACCACTGTATTTGGAATCATCACAGTTGAATCTTTTTGTTGTGGATGATAGAAAAAAGACTATAATCCACACAACTTTACACTGAAATAGATCCATTGGTCTTTAAGTTAGCACAATATTTTGAATTTTTCTTTTGTTTTTGTTACACATGTTGAAAGAGACTAACGCGGCTATCCCTTTGAAAACTGTGCCCCACGGGAGGTCAATCACATCACCACCAGCTTGCCTGGGACTGATGGGAACTGGATTTCAACAACATTTGGACGGGACACAGGCTCTTTTGTCCTACTCAGAGATAGTACTGCTCCCTCTTTTAGGGATATCCACTGATTCCCAACCCAGTCTGTGTCCAATAAAAGCACATAGATTGGTGTTGGGCCCAGTCTGTGCCCTTTTGGAAGCACTCTAACCTGATTTTGACCTGTACTTGTATTAATGCCTTTCAGATCTTCAGGAAAGCTCAATCCACATGAATGTGGAAACACAAACAGCTATAATTTGGAGTGGTGAGACAACAGAGCACCATCAAAATTATTTTTGGCAGAATTATTTGCATACCTACTGTCTGAACATACACACAGAGAGACAAAGAGATGCAGGAGATAGCTACAGTGGTGCCTCGCTAGACAGTTAACCCGCATGACAGTTTTTTCGCTAGACATTGACTTTTTGCAATCAAAACAGTGATTCCTATGGGGGAATTTCGCTGGACAGTGTTTGGTCCTTGCTTTGCAAACCGATTTTTGCTAGACAACAATTTTGACAGCTCCCTCCGCGCTTGCAAAACGGGTGTTTTTGGGACCTAAGCTTCGCAAGACAGTTATTTAAACAGCTGATTGGCGGTTCGCAAAGCAGCTTTCCTATGGCCGATCTTCACTAGACAACGACTATTCTTCCCCATTGGAACACATTAAGCAGGTTTCAATGCATTCCAATAGGGAAATGCTTTTCACTAGACAATGATTTTGCTAAACAGCGATTTCAGTGGAATGGATTATCATCGTCTAACAAGGCACCACTGTATTAAGAAATTTGGCCCATCAACAAGAAAAAAGAGACAGACCCTAATTTCCTAGTGTGAATGCTGACATAGCCACTCAGACAATGTACAAAAATACAGGCATTCATCTGCTGAATACATAGATATACACAGTCCTGACAATATAATTAAGATTTTAAGAAGAAAAGAAAAAAAATGCAAACTCTAGACAATATGCTGCTTTACCACATGTCTCTCACTTTGCTGCAGGCAAATAAATTGCAGGGAGTGGCTGTTACAGCATGATGACCCACTCGGAGACCCTTTCCAGCACCTCACTGATTGGATTATTCAGGAAAGGCCTTGGACTTCTTTGAAAGTTGAACCTTTGCTGCCAGCACAATGTTTTCCATATAAGGTATTGAGGCTTTCAGTTTTCTTTTCCCTGCTTATAATTGTGTTGCCTTTTTAAAAAAACCTTTTGAATCACATTTAACATTTAAGATGGAGGGGATACCACTTCACTTTGTGAGCACTCTTGGATTCTTTGCTCCACCCTGTGATTGCCCTGGATATCTACAAATAGCCCTGATTTGATTTGTGTCTTTGAATTTGGCCAAACATCGGTCATAGTCAAGGTTCCCTCTTCTGTGTGTGCAAGACTCCTCCCCTCAGTGTGCAGCCTTCCTCTTCCTCCAGGCACCAACAGTGATCATCTTCAGCCCCTTTGGTTCTGGTTGCAATGGACCCCCATGTGGGGAGTTGGAGAATCATACACACGAGAGGTAAAGCCTCACCAAGCAGGGCTGAAAATTAGAAGGAATGTTGGTCACAGTTCTTGTGTTTTTTTCTCATACGGTTATTATGCATAGCAATTGAAATCCTTTTTTACTAGCCTGCCCATAAATGCCAGTTTTTTTTTTTTTTTGCTTCCCCAGTCCCACAGAACTATCATATAACTATTCCTAATCATATGGATGTGTCTATGCACATACAGTGTTATCCTTTTAAGGGTCTTTTCAAGCAAGTCAATGGAACCTAGATGAGGGGAAATCTTTCTATTTTCTTATAGCCCCTGGCATCCATCACCCAGTGGGATAGTAGCCATGTTGCACAGGGAACTCTGTGATTTGAAGTCCAAAAAAGTAACTTTTCAGTTCTCTGGATGAGTCCATGAGCATGTGGCTTCTAACCCATAGTTAGTGCATGCTTGTTCACTGAACACATCAGCAATACTTCTGAAAACAGCTTAAACTTAAGCTTTACTTACCTCGTAGGCTTTTATGAGGTTAACAAGACAACATGTGACACACAATAAAAACTGTAACATGAATACAATATAGTATAGTATTGTACTAATATTGGATAATCAAAGAGTCATTTTTTAAAAAATGTAGATGCTTGCCGAAAGAGAAATTAATACTTCTTTATTGATTATATCTTTTCATTGAAACAATATTTCTGGCCTGTAAATCATCCATAAAAAATAAGTCCCAGTGTCTGAAAATTATCAGGATTCCTTTCTTCCTGCATTTTCATATATTACTCTTAGATACATGAAGTTCTTTTATGCTGCTAACCAAAACAAGATAAATAGCAAGGGGAGTAAGAAGCAACATTCAAATACTTTTCAAAAATGGGTGTGGTGGTGACAGATAAATAAATGCAGTGTGTGTGTTCTTGTGTGCGTGGCATTATATTTGCTGAAATTCTGTGTTTGCTGGTAGGCATGAGGATGCAGTGAAACAGTTCATTTCCTCTTCTGCGCTCTCTTTGCTGCCTTGTACAACACTTATTTCAAAGCACGCCACAGCTTAGAACCGTAGTGATCCCCATTAATATAAAATCATTGACCTCTGCACCCACTGGTGCGGCTAAATTACATTCTGCTGCTCAGCAGCCGCCGCATATGGGGGCCCGTTCTTTTAGTCATGGCCAGGTGGCCTTGATGTCAGCCTGGCCCCTCCCACGCGCAAGGTTTGTGTTTAAATGAGAACGATGCACTCTCAGCTCTCTTGGATGAAGACAGTCTCAGGGTGGGAGCCTTTTGAGTGGCATCTGGCCATAACGCAGGCAGCTATTTGGTCTGCGAGGAGACAGTAGGAGGCTTTCAGGCTCATTGTAACTTAACGAGGAATGTGGGTTGTGTGTATGTTTTGCAACATTTTTCTGTCTGTCCTGCTTCCTTCCTTTTCATCTCATCTTTTGTTATAGATGCATATCTTTGCTTGGTTCATTTTCTCAAATGAAAAAATAAAAATACCAGAACTTTCCATCCTTCTAGGCAATTTATATGAGTTTTTGTACATTTTTCAAGTTTTAGCAGGTTTTTTTTCAAAAGCATTGTTGCACAAAAAAGTAGTGCTCTGCACAAAAAAGTACATTTAGTGCAAAACAACAGTTTCTTTATGCACATTGCTAGTTTTTTAAATGCAAAATATCTGCTTCCTCCCTCCCCCCCATTCCCCCCAAAGCTGCAGATTATTTATTTATTTATTTATTTATTTATTTATTTATTTATTTATTTATTTATTTATTTATTTGATTTGATTTGATTTGATTTGATTTGATTTGATTTGATTTGATTTGATTTGATTTGATTTGATTTATACCCCGCCTATCTGGACTACCAGTCCACTCTAGGCGGCTTGGTATTTTCACTCATTTCCGGGGGGTGAAAAATCTTTCAGCAATAGGCTTTTTATTCATTTATTTCTTTTTGGATGGGGTGTTCGAACATCTTTGTTCATTGAGGACAAGAATATTTGGGCATATTCATTACATTGTTATCCTTTGCCTTTACAAAGCCAAGAATCATATGGGCAATAATATCATGTTTTTAAAAAGCCATACATTGCACCACTGCAGTATCTTCTATTGTGAAGCCACCAGGTGTGAATGCTCTTGGTTTGTTCTCTTGCAGGGTATAAATGAGAATGATGTAAGACACAGCTAGCATGGCAAATTGCACCACAATTTTACACGCTTCAAAATGAGGCTGTAATTTTATAGAATTGATACCATTTCCCTTGGCATGACCAAATGTTTCTCGCTATGTGGTCTCGAAGCTGCTCTTCCTTGTGCGCTGCCTTCTCCGCTTTGTATATTCTCACACAACTTGGAAATCGGAGGATCTTGATATACGTGAAATTCTGTGCAGTTTTATTTCTTATCGACAGACACCTGGAGAGGAAAAACACCACCATACAAATGTGTGTCAGGAAGCCCTGACATTCTTAAGAAAATGAACAGCAACTTTAGGGAAAGATTATACTGTACGGACAGGCGATGGGATGGTTTTGTAACCCCCCTTCAAACATTTACAGTGGACCCTCAACTTACAGACGGCTCGACTTACAGACTTTTCGAGTTACAGACTTCTCTGGCCGCAAAATTTAGATTCGACTTGCAGCCGGAGAATCGACTTACAGACCAGAAAAAAACCAAAATGGAACAAAAACGGCCGGTTACGGGATTAATTGGTTTTCAATGCATTGTAGGTCAATGGAGACTCGACCTACAGACTTTTTGACCTGCAGCCACCATTCCAATACAGATTAATTCCGTAAGTAGAGGGTCCACTGTCCTCCCTACCCCTCTCCCAGCACCATTCCAAAGGCATGTCCACCCATGTGCCTGGAATATTGCAGAAAAAAGAAATGAGCATCAGCAAACAGTATCTTCAGACTGGTGATGCTGCTGCCCTCATCCAGCTTTGCTGGCTCTCTTTGGCTGAGCACTGGGAAGCTTTCACACTGTCTCTGATGAGCTGTTACAATGGTGCCTTGCCAATGCGGGCAGGAGTTTTGAAGGACTGAGACAATGAACCCACTGGTGGGGTGAGGGTGAAAGATTTTATTACAGAGATACAGCAAACACAAAGACATATGCAGAGAGTGAAGTAACAGGCCTTGTATCCTTTCCGCTTTTTGGGAATAAAAACGGGTGAACTCTTGCAACTAGTAAGTATGCAGCACCTTCCTGGAGTCTAGGTCTGTGTTGAAGCTGCCTGACTGAGGGCATCCCAAGGATTTCTATACTATGTCACATTCACTTGGTCACATTTGTGGCTCAGCAATCCTGCCAATTTTTATATTCTCTTACTAGGGCAAAGTGATAACCAAAATGATCATCCCAAGTACTCCCTTCACCAGGCGATTGACTCTGAGTCTTTGCCAAAGATATTTAGAAATACGAAACCACACTGAGGGCCTTTTCAGATCTGCAGCTGGCCCTGAATTGGGGATGTTAAGCCCCCCTGAGCTGCCCCCAATTTTTGCCCTCTCTAAGCTTTTCCCCACCTAGCTGAATAGCTCGGTAACATAGGTATCTGGCTGCAGAGCAAGAAATTGGGAGTCCAGTTCCCCACTATGCATCCTAAAAAATCCAACCTGTCTGGCCTTGGGCAAGCTGCACAATCCCAGCATGTTCCAGAAGAAGGAATGGTAAACCACTTCTGAGTACCATCTATCTGGAAAACCCTGAAAAGAGCCACCATGAGTCAGAATTTACTTGACACTTGCTACTTTGCAGTCCCCTGGACTGCAGGGAGAACAAACCTATCGATTCTAAAGGAAATCAACCCCGAGTGCTCACTGGAAGGACAGATCCTGAAACTGAGGCTCCAGTACTTTGGCCACCTCATGAGAAGAGAAGACTCCCTGGAAAAGCCCCTGATGTTAGGAAAGCGTGAAGAAAAGAGGAGAAGGGGACGACAGAGGATGAGATGGTTGGGCAGTGTCACCGAAGCTACCCACATAAATTTTGGGCAAACTCCGGGAGGCAGTGGAAGACAGAAGGGCCTGGCGTTCTCTGGTCCGTGGGGTCACGAAGAGTCGGACACGACTTAACGACTAAAGAACAACAACTACTTCTACTATTCTTTCTTTACAACCATTCATCATCCCTCCTCATGTGTTCAATGGTCTGCTTAGGTGCATGGGGTTCATGTGAATCTACCAATGTGATCTAGAACCCTTCATGCATCACCTCTAAAATAGAGGCTTCGCAGGTCTGTGGGAAAGCACTGCACCCCTAACATTGCATGGCTCCCCGTATCTGCATATTTTGAACATATATTTGCAGAAGCGAAGCCTACATTTATAGAGATGGAGGTATTTGCATAGGCTTCCTTTTTGCAGATGCTGACCTCAAGTGTGTCAATATTAGATATTTAGAGGTGAGGATGGGGATGGAAACCAATCCAAGAGAGGACAAGGACACAGAGAGTAAGATACTCATGGCGCCCCTGATTGTGAGAATAATGTTTAAAGCTTGTTTACAGCTGGAAACAATTTAAATAAACGGCAAGGACAGGAAACTGTTATATAAATAGCTACTAAACACAATTACAAACACATATTCTTATTAAGGCCGTAGTGTGTTATGCCTGACAGTATGTTTACTTGGAATAATCATGTACACTGCTGATGTATGTGAATTAAGTAAAAAAAAAAAACCACCTGAGGAACAATACAAAGCAAAAAGAAAACGAAACAAAAAACCTGAATACAGCAAAGAGGGAAGCACTTCAAGGCAAACACGAACATACAAGAACATAGCAGGTGTCGTAGTGGTAGCCCAGATCTTGAAAAATAAATTATAAGGGTAGTAGGGACAATATGACTTGTGGCGTAAATCTGTGTGTGTCTTACAGTGGCCATCAGAAAATGAAGCACGCTAGAGTGCTTAATAAGGAATTTAGGAAAAACACATAACAAACCAAATCTTTACACCATTTGGGATGTATCTCTTCTAAATACATTTGAAGCATGTCATCAGTGCAGTTCTATGATGATGATGATAGTTTGATCCTCCGTGATTGACTCAGATTATTTTGGTTTTATAAGTCTAATCCACTCAGTGTGCTGGAACTGCTCTTGTTAGGAGCAGGTGGTTGCACTCTGTATCTTGAATGCTTCTGATTTTTCAAAGGCATCAGTTATGGCAGGTAGGGTTGACAGGCCTTGCCCCACCCACATGCTTTACCATATATCCTTAGCATTGTTTTATCCCACCCTTACACATGTATGTGTGGGTGGATGTGCATTGGTGTGTGGAGAGAGTTAAAGTTTATTTACTTAAAAGTGCCAGTAATACACTTTCAACAGTAACATCTTCTTCAGTAGCTTTAAATATTGTGTGCATTTACTTTACTTCTATCTTACTCTCATAGTTGTTTCCTCAAGATTCCCCCACCCCTTCCACTTGAATTCATTTTTCTATGTCACTCTCCTTCACAATGCAGTTTACGTGCTTGCTGAGGTTCTGTGAATGTGACAGGGGTCACACATACAAGAATGAAAACTTTGTGAATGAGCAAAAAGATAATCGCACACCTCAGGTAGCATGTTGTCAAAAGATAATCACTGTGGGAGGAACTGGGAAGACAGGAATAGGTATGTTCCACTGCAGCTGTTCAAGTTTGAAAGCAAATCATCTGAATGAAACAAGGGAAATGTCTGTGATGCCCACCTGCCCCACTGCCTTTCCATTGCTGTATGTTGTGTGCCAGTCAACAAGAAAGGAGGACAGTTGTAATGTGTTTTGTGAAATCTAACTTCAGGATCAACGACTCACTTCTGAAAGCTGGCACCAACCAGAGGGCTCTCTTGGCACAAAGATGCCCTAACCCCAGTCACACGACTGCTAATTTGGCTTTTCTCTTCATCTCTACAGAATGCACTGAGCAGAAGCGAAACTATGCGCATGCTAATGGCTCACTTTCTTCATGCTTCCTCTCTCTCCCCCCTCCTCCCTGAGAATGTGCAGTGTGTGTAGAGCTGAGCTGGAACAAAGATACACTAATTATTCTCCATTAATTTGTCTGCTTGAATGGCCCTAAATACCAGAGTGATTAATTAGCGCAAGGCAGCCAGGGCAGGATGTCACACCCTTGTCTGCGTTTAAGTGTCGGCAAGGTTATGCTCAAGTGTTGACAACAGCATATCTTTAATTTTCTCCAAGAAGAAAAGTTTAGTCAGTACAATTAATTTGAGCTTGGCTAACTTGCAGGAATGAATGTAACATACGGAATAATATTACTGCTGCGCATGCATATTTTCCCCTTTCTCTTAGATCCTTAGGGGATAGTAAAACTTTTGGGGGGGACGATTCAGTTATGTTTTTCAATAATTATTTCAAATTGGCTTAATTACCTTTGTGAATTTTGCAGTTAAAAGAAAGCAGATCATAAAACAGTTAGGAATTATTATCCATAATGAGTTCAGATGGGGTATACATGAGTAGGTATATGTGCAAGATGAACTGAGAGGTACAGAGAAGCTGTGTCAGTTTGGTTTGTATGCTTTCATTACTAACCAATCTCACTGGGGTTTGCAGATAAATGTGTTCTGATATCATTTTAGAATTCTGGGCTCCTTAATGCTACCCCCCCCAACAATAACACAGGCAAATTATATCAAAGTAATCTGAAATTAACAGTGAGCTATTCATGTCCTATTTCACCTGTGATTGTGATTCATTCATCTTCATTGTTCCAGCACTTGCTTTACACATATGCCATGCTTAACAGACAGTCGTGAAAAGAATAGATAGTAATACTGGAATACACTTCCCTGCAATTACTTTAATAATAATGGCAAAGCTTTTGTATCTATCTGTGGATTGAATTTGGTCTCTCTCCTGCATCAAGTTTTTAAAAAAGGCTATTGCTATTCCAGAAATGATGCTGCTACATAAATGGAATATTTGTACTTTGAAAAGAGTTTCTTTTAATGTGTTTTTAAGCCCAAAGAATGTGGTCCTAGTCTTTTCTTGATGTTGCACTGATAGTGGTAACACGTTTGAAAGATAGAGCAGGTGGTAAAGAACTAACTGGAGTGGAAACCAAGAGACCAGTTTGAAAGATAGACTATCCTGTGTGCTTTCCTCAGACTTCGAAGACTTCCCTAATTGTAGGACTATTGTTTGTTGAAGAAAAATTCTGGTACTTTGGCAAGTTCAACCTTCTTACCCTTCCTTGCCAAATAAATAAATAAATAAATAAATAAATAAATAAATAAATAAATAAATAAATAAATAAATAAATAAATAAATAAATAAATAAATAAAAATAAAATAAAATAAAATAAAATAAAATAAAATAAAATAAAATAAAATAAAAAAATTAAAAAGGTACTGTTTGATACCCTTGATCCATGGACTGAAATCCCTTTAACCAAGGGAATGTGATTCATCCTGGCTCCACAGTTTTAGCCCACTGATTGAAGACTGCAGATGTTTTTTTCTTCTGCTGATGCTTTTGCTTTACTGGGTCAGACCCTTACATCTTCTTCTTACAATGATGTTCACAGATTTTCAGTGTTAGCATGTATCTAAAATATGCACAAGATATACTGTTTTCAAACTCCTGATTGATTACAGATGATGTGGGAAAGCTTCCACACACACCCCAGGGCCATATATCCATTTACTTAGATGTTTGCGTAAGGGCAAGCATGTAACTGTGTTGCCCCCTCTTATAGGCTCTACTTCCCATGTCCAATTCCTCACTGGTTCTGAAAATGGGTACATGACAGATTGTGTGGCTGGCCTCATAAAAGGGAGGCTAAAGGAGGCACGACTATCCTTCTATGCATGTTTTTTTCCAACAGAATATTAGGTGAGACGTTTAGGACCTTGGCTTCCAGATGCATAGTCAATGGGAATATGAAACCTTGTAGTATAAAGCATAGAGACAACCAAGGGCTCTCTACTCTTTGATTACCTTGGTGTGTTATACACAGTAGGCAGCATATCCAAACTTGTCTGTCCATGTTGTGCAGGAAGGTCTTGCAATTCAGAGCAGTTGCTGGTCTTCAATTTAAACACTGTTGGTCATCATTCCACTTCCAGTAAGCTTAGCTTCATTTTTTATAACGCTAAACTTATGTGAGAGAATTCCCTCTGAGTAGAAATACTTGTGTTGTTCATTCCATTCTTGAAGAGTACCTTTGAAGTCTAAATGAAGCAATTACTTTTTGCTTCCTCTTCCTTGTGTGCAATTCACATTTCCTCATTTTCAACCTACATTAATTACCCGACCTGTTATAGCATTCAAGCAGTTTTTTCCCCTCACTACCAGCTACCTACTGTTTACTAATATTTGTTTTTTTGATAACACCTGAAAGATGGAAATTACTTTAAAATCCTATTTGTAGAAAACAGCCTGAAGTGTTCTAAGCTTTATCAGAGGAGCACGTGAGTTTCTTATTATTTCAGAGGCCTAATCCTGAACAATTAAACTAAGCACAAATGTTATGGCTCGTAACTGACAGGTGGTGCACAAGGACATAAGGGAGAAAATAGTTCTGGACTTCTGAGGCTCTCCTTCCTGTGTGGTCCAAATTCAACATGGTCACAACTGGCATGAGGCTATTAAGATGAGCATTATGTAACAAAAGCTGCAACTCTCCACATCTTGTAGGGCTGCAGCTCCCTTTGCCTTAGCCAATGCAGTCAAAGATGAAGAATGGACTTTCCTTCTTCGTTCATGTCAGAAGCACCACAGTACTATTAATAAATATATCAGATCATTTTTGCCCAATACTGAACAACATCAACAGCATTTGGGGTAGCTGTTATCAAGTCTTGCATGGTGCGTGTTGAAGGGCATAGAGTACACTGGCATAACAGTGAAACTGCCTGTTCTTCTCTGCACTTACACAGAATAGTACCAGTGCAAAAAAATTCATTTTCTTAGGTTCACCTTCTGCCAAATCCATTCTCTACCCCATGAAGTGACTTTCAAGTAACACAGTACTCCATGTGGTTGGGAGCTAGAACTTCCTGGAGTTTCATCCATTTTAAGAGGTGGTTTAATAAAGTTTATACGGACAGAAGAAATCCCAGATAGGGTTGAAATGGAAAGAGACGATGATATTAGTGTAGTTAACACTTATATCTATACGATGGAACCAATTAGAAAGAAGGAGCAAGTACAAAATCCTTATACTTGTGAGACATTGAAAATATGGCGTAAATACATGAGATTATTTGCTCCACCTATATCCCCTTTATGCCCTATACTGGACTATCCAAAATTTAAATCAAGAAAAAAATGTGTACAATTCAAAAATTGGAAAAGAATTGGAATTCATAGAATAAGAGACCTATTTGATGCAGGGAAACCAATAACAAATAGAAAGTTAGAGGACAAAACAAAGGAAATAAAAACTAATTGGCTACAATTAATATAGGTAAGAAATTTGGCAACTCATTTACACCAAAGTTATGGATCTGTGAGACCACTCACGAAACTAGAACAATATAGTATAGAAAAAGATCGAAATAAAAGGAAGGGAATAACTTCAGTAATATATAAACATTTGGATGAGAAAGCATTTCCCAGGGGTATGGGATCTAAAATAACATGGGAAACTAATTTGAATATCAGTATATCAGAGAAAGAATGGATAGATATATGGACTACGTAGCAATATAAATCAATATCAGTCAAAGTGAAAGAAATGGCTTTGAAGGTACTGCACAGATGGTATTGGTACCCCACAAAATTACACAAAATTAATGGAGAAATCTTAGATAGGTGCCGGAGAAACGGCATACTAGAATATATGTGGATCTCTTGCCTCAAAGTGGAAGCATATTGGCGGGAAATAATTAAATGGATAGAAACATTCTATCCTGTGCTACTCCTGTCCTCTGAAGATGCCGGCCACAGAGAATGGCGAAATGTTAGGAAGAACAACCTTCAGAACACGGCCAAAGAGTCCAGAAAACCCCACAACAACCAATAGAAACGTTGTTGAATTAAAAAATAATTACAAATGAAACTTTATTATTATTTTCAATATTTGACAGAAATGAAAAATTATTCAGTAAAGACCTAATTGCACATCTTGGTGCAGCAAGAGCTGAAATTGCATAAAACTGGAGAAATGCTCAAGATCTTTCAGTAAAAAAAAAAAAATGAGAACAGAATCTAGCAAATGGTCCTGATGGAAAAGTGGACCAATCAAATTAAAATATATAGAGGGGAAATAAAACAGGATAAATTTATGAAAACCTGGAAACCATTAACATATGGAATTGGCTTGGGAAAAGAAGAATATGATATGGGAAGTAATTTGGATTGCTAGCATTGTTGTTGTTGTTTAGTCGTTAAGTCGTTTCCGACTCTGTGACCCCATGGACCAGAGTACGCCAGGCCCTCCTGTCTTCCACTGCCTCCTGGAGTTTGGTCAAATTCATGTTGGTAACTTCAGTGACACTGTCCAACCATACTGTCCTCTGTCATTCCCTTTTCCACTTTCCCAACATCAGGGTCTTTTCCAGGGACTCTTCTCTTCTCATGAGATGGCCAAAGTATTGGAGCCTCAGCTTCAGGTTCCGTCCTTCCAGTGAGCACTCAGGGTTGATTTCCTTCAAAATGGATAGGTTTTGCAGTCCAGGGGACTCTCAAGAGTCTCCTTCTGCACCACAATTCAAAAGCAGCAATTCTTCGGCGGTTAGCCTTCTTTATGGTCCAGCTTTCATTTCCATACATCGCCACTGGAAAAACCATAGCTTTGACTATATGGACCTTTGTTGACAAGGTGATGTCTCTGCTTTTGAAGATGCTGTCTAGGTTTGTCATCGCTTTCCTCCCAAGAAGCAGGCGTCTTTTAATTTTGTGGCTGCTGTCACCATCTGCAGTGATCATGGAGCCCAAGAAAGTGAAATCTGTCACTGCCTCCATATCTTCCCCTTCTATTTGCCAGGAGGTGATGGGACCAGTGGCCATGATCTATGTAGTATTTAAAAAAGAATGAATTAATTATGTTAAAATATGAACTAGTGGATGTATAAAGAAAGACAATCTACTGAAAGAATATGTAAGCAATGTGATAGTATTGTACCATAATTCTAACTTGCACTGTCATACTATGGATGTCAATAAAATTTAAATAAAAAGAAAAAAATTAAGAGGTGGTTTCTTTCTTTCCACATTATAGCTCTGGCATTCTCTGCTATTCCTTTGATATTCACAGATATTCTGAAAAAGCTCTTTTCTGAATTTAATCTGGAAGGGGTAGGATAGTAGCCAAACAGGAGATGCACATTTAATGTAGCTGCTTTCTGCCTTTCACTATGAGCTGCTTCATCTCTCCATATGTCACCGGGCTCAATGCCTGCTATGTAATTGATTTTATCAGTATTGATTGGCTTCAGGCAATGGGTCTACCTGTCTTGCATGGGATGAACTATATGACACTGGGATAGTGTATCCATCTGCCAGGACCAAAGCTGTAGTTCTTGGTGTTTGTGGTGAATACTGATAGAAGCACCTACAAGGCAGCTCAGCAACGTCCTTGGTTTAATGTATGCCCACTTTATAAAAAAGCAAGAGGATGTTATATGACTAAGCTAGTGTCATGAAAATGCTACAGAATCTAACAGGTTCATAAGACCTGTGTGTCTCATACCAGTATGTGCAGCCTTCAACACGGTTTGGGTTGCCACCTAGAGTGGCTCCATCACTAGGGAGTGCACCTGGATTTGGAAACAACAGTCGGGGGCTTCTGATGCTGTGGCAGAGGATTTTGGCTTGAAAGTAAAAATGACAAGAAATACACCTGCCGCCATCTTGTATTATTGAGTAAGTAGCAACATCATCCCACAAAGCACTACCCACTAGTTACAGGCAACTACTCATGACTTATGATGTTAAACAGCAGACTGAACATAATTTCACCTGCTCCTTGCTTGTTCCCAAATACAGTTTTTAACAGGCATTAGTGACGCATGCCACCAATCCACTTGATTCACACGTTACTCCAGTTTATCGGTAGCTTTACTTGATATGTTGCTTCCGCGCATTGTTAATATGGACTTGTTTCTCCTACATGTCGCTGCAACATTTCAAAGGACAGATAAACTTTAACTAGTTTCACTAGTTTCTCTGCTGGATGCGACTAGATTTCTTTTCATGAAACATTTACAAGTGCCTTATGCAATGTACTCATCATTGTCAGCTGGTGGCTTGGATGGCCAAGTCAATACATGGTGATGATGAATTTAATGAGTTTGTTTCCTGCGAGGGGAAAAAACTGAGTTCCCAGCAATTAAATTTAGTGATCTATATGCTAAGGAAATTTGTGCATAACATATCCATCAGATGAAAGCAACTGCAGACCACACTCATCAAATGCTATGTGTCACCCATGAAAAGTCATTCTGTGGGAAGCTACAAGTCTTACTTACCTGAGGTTTTGTAAAAGCATCTTTGTTACAAAGCAACTGCACATATTTACATTTTAGGATTAAATGAATGAAGTTTTAGCTATAAACCTAAAATGTAAGGAGTGAATGGAATAAATGCAGATTTGCAAATATACATCTTAAAAGGGTGGCTCTGTTCTATACTGAATGCATATGTGGTGGAAAGCCCAGATTTGCTTCTGCATTATCTGTGAAATGGCCTGTTTTAAACTGCTGTAATGACTGAGATCTTCTTCCATAAATTATGCAATGTAATTTACAGAAGCAGGATTTCAGCTGATGGGCAAAATCCTGTTGCATAACTTTGCACAGGTGTAAGCCAGATTGGGTGCCCAAACCATTTTTTTCTTTCTCTCTCAAACCCCCCCCCCCCCAGTTTCAGGTTTCAAATCCCCCTAGCAACCTGAAAGGGTGGTGTGGTGGCAGGGATAGAAAACCTTCCATGAGTTTAAATTAAATGCTTCTGAGACCTGATCAGGATGGTGCTGGTGCAAAGTTACACCAACCAGATTTTTACCTTGCCTAAGGTTTCATGGTACAGGGCAAGATGCAAATATTCTAAATAAAAAAGATTAGCATTGAGTATTATAGAAACAGGACGGAACATATATTGTTCTTTCACAAGTTTCTCATTGAGTAGGTAGTCACTTTCCATTCATAGGCTAGGCATGATTTTTGACAGGAAAGAAATACTCTTTCCTCTCATAGAAAAGAAATATAAACTATAAGGAGCATGAAAGAAGCCTAGTATTTGCTTTAGGATATGAATTATTTCAAAGCAAAGCAAAGTTACATTTTGACAATCAGATGTTACCAGAGGGAAAGTGGGGGAGGGTTGAAAACCAAAAGAAATGTCAAATAAAATAGGTGTGAGGTCTACACAATAGAGTCATCCATGTATTTTGCACCACTACATCAGGGTCACAGAAGGTGTTTTATTAGCACAGTCAACAATAATAATGTGATTTTTATTAGTAGGAAAAGAGTGAGAGACTACTAATTATTTTTCAGCCTGAGGGGCATTTTCCCCTCTGAAATGACTGTTAATTTGATCATTGTTGTGCAGTTCACAGATTTACATGAACTTACTTCAGTGTGACACATGGTTAAGAACCAGGCTATATGACTGTTTCTTTATTAATGGCTCTTGGCGAATGCATTAAAAAGTGCTAACTGTGTGGGCGTAAGGGTTGATATTGATAGTATTGCGAAGGTCGAATCCTTTTGGAAGGAGCTAGCCTGGAGCCTTTTCTGTGTGATATTTTCTTTTTTTCATGCAATGGGATGTTAAGAATGAAAGAAAATCCCAAGGAAATAAGAAAGGTTGTTTCAGGTCCTACCAAAGAGGTTGCGGTAGGAAATATATAGTCTCATTCCTGCTTCTGAGCTGAGCCTCAGCAGACTTTGAAGAGCTAATGGTCCCCAAGTAAGATTTTATGCAGGAAGTACTTGCCAAAGTTGTTTATTTGCTGGTGTGTGCATGTTTATGTTAATGCTAATATAGATATATATGAAAACATAACTGGCTAGATAGCTTAGTGGTTTAGATATTTGTCTGCTGAGTCAGAGGTTGGGAGCTCAATTCCCCAATGTGTCTCCTAGGAGAAAAGCCAACTTTTGTGGCGAGCTGCACAATCCCGGGATTCCGCTAAAAGAAAGGAATGATAAACCGCTTCTGAATATATATATATAGAGAGATTTATAATTAGGGAATTCCTCTTAAATTAGATGGAAAAATCTGACAATGTGTCCTAGTGTTCCATTTAAATGTGTTCTTATATCTGCTTCATCCTCTTGTGATCATCTGTGCACATTCTTTATCCCTTTATGTACAGGATATCTGTGAGAGGGCAAAGGAATAAGACAGGGGAATCCAAATTTGTCTCTTGCCTGCTTATGCTATATTGCCTCCCAGACATTTGTTGCTCTTTCTTTCTTTGCCCTTTATCCCCTTTTTCTTTTCTTTTAATTCTTCCTTTTGAACATCTAATAAGGAGCAACTGATGATTCAACATCTGATTAGCATGGGTAATGGTCCCCTGTCCTCCCAAAACTGAGGTGAACATCTGAGAAAAGACAAACTAAAATAGCTTGAAGAGTGAAAGCTAAAACGAAGACAAATAAAGACATCAGTGAGAGACACACGGTCAGCTGGTTTGAAATGGGAAAGCTTAGAGCAGTTCTCATCAACTGGCAATAGAGATTCTAGGGTCTGGGTAAGGCTTGTGGTTTGTATGTTAGATGCTTCCAGCTTGAATCAACTGTTTTCCAAATATGGGTGCCTGCATTGTGGCAGCCTGCCACCTGGAATACTGAACTTATTTTATCATTTATACACACAGAAAAGCCTACAGAAATTATATTTACAAACGTCTACACAGTTCTTCATGTACACCCAGAAAAGGTCTTGTAGACACCCCCATTGGCAGAACATCTGGGTTACTGCTAGAATTGCAAATAAACCTGTCACTAGAAAGGAAACTTCCTTAAGTGCTGATTGCATGTGAATGTCACAGCAGGAACTTTTGTTATGTCCTATAATTTACTAGTTAGCTTGCTTTGTTTTGTGACTGGTCTTTAAACAAGTTTCTAAGATATGACATTTATTTATTAATTTAAAATATTTCTGTCCCACCATTCTCCACTAAAGGACCCAAGGTGGTTGAAAGACTGCCTCAGCTATATGTTCTGAACATTAAAATGATTGCCTCTCTAAAGATGGACAATATGAAAGGTATAGTTTTGCCCTCAATGTACGCTGTACAAATGGAGTAGCAATGTGACATAATCTTCCAGAAAAAGTAGTATCTTGCTCACCGTTAGGCAACTGCAATGAACTAGACCTCCCACAAAGAGGGAAGCACTAGGCCAATTTCTTTTTTTGACAGGACACAGGCCCTGGGCAGCATGGAAGATAGGCTACTGTTTCAGATGAGTGAAATGTAGGTGTCTGTTGCTGTGTATCTGTGGGCAGGAATACCTAGAATTCTGACTGGGGAATTCTTGGAGAATTCTGGGAGTTGGAGATGAAAAACAACAATAGCAGACCCCTAACTGGTATAGCTATTAGAGATGGGCACAAATCAGAAAAACTGTAATTTGTTTTGATTCATGGTGTGTTAAGGTTAATAAATCATGAACTACAAAATTATGATTTTTTGTGATGATTCAATCCATCAATTCTTTTTTTAAAATTTAAAACCCTATAAAACACCCCTCCAAGCACCTGGAGATACCAACTTTGCAAAAAAAGTGCTTCCGCTGACTTTCCTCTACAAGTCCTGAAAGTCTAGGTTTTGGATGTTCAAGTTATACATACACAAGGAGGACCCTCCCCCCCCGAAAGTCCCCCCCCCCCGGCACCTAAAGACACCAAAATCAGAGATAAATTTCTATTGATCCTCCCTACAATACCTTCAAGTTTGGTGAAGATTGGGTTTCAGACGTCCAAGCTGTATACCCACAAAATGGGTCCTCCCAGGAAAGTGACCTTTAACAGCTGACTTGGGGAAACCGAATGTTCTGCGAACTTGAAGGGATTCTAGAGGACAGTCATGGGAAGCCTCTCTGTGACTCTGGTGTCTCTAGGTGCCTAGGGTGAACTTTCTTGGGGGGGCCCTTATGTTTTGAGTGAAATGATTAATCATCATCATTGCTTGGTGTTTAATTTATTTTATTTTTACTTCTGTATTTTGGGAGTTTGGGTGGTGTTAAGGATAAAAAGAGCTGCTAGTCTTTTCGACATGTGGCCTCTGCATTATACGTGCAAGAGGGTTTTAAGTGCTTATTTGAGCTTTTCAGTTTACAGATTCTGACAAAATCTCTCTACATTAGTCAAAGCATGAAAACACAAGATTTGGCTGGAAGCAAGTAATTTGATTGTATATATGATTTTGCATACAATACATGTTTCTTTTTTGCTATACAATTAAATTATCTTAATGTCATGCCATGTTTTTCCAAGCTCTGGAATCTGCTGCATGTTATATTCTTATGGGGCACCAGTCTTTTGAGTACTGTACTTAGAGACTTTAAAGGTCTTAATCTGGCCCTGGTGCTCTCCATCCTGGATTCCTGCTTTTCTGCCTCCAGTGCCTCCATCTTTCATTTTTTGCCTTTTTTGCCTTTTTATCTTTTTGTCCTTTCTTCTTTGGAGATTTTTTTTGCCTGTCTACTGCTATCTGCTGGACTCAAAGAAAAGAAAAGAAGGCATCAGACAATAAAGGGGGAAGAATCTCCCCATGGTCTAATAGTTGGGGGGGGGCTTTAATTGCATTTTTGTCTTTATTTGCATATTGCTTTCCCTGGGTTTTATGGGAGAGAGTGTTGTGTGTGCATGTAAATTTATTTTGCTACCTTTATCCTTTGTGCCTTCAGTCTTTCATCACCTTGGGTCCTTTTGGGGAGAAAGGTAGGGCAGAAATATTTTTAAATGGTATGTTTATATTAAATATAATAAAAGGAAGGACTAATATATTATTTTGGAGTCTACCCATGAGAAGCTGGTGTAGAGCCTGAGGAAGGTGAATTATCATCAAAAGCTTGCTCTTTTTTTGTTTTATTTTCTTAATGGTCTGTTAAAGGTATCACCTATTCCTGCATTTGTATGGGACACACACACACACACACACACACAGAGAGAGAGAGAGAGAGAGAGAGAGAGAGAGAGAGAGAGAGAGAGGTAACCCCCAAAAGAACCCAACATGAAATAAAAGTGAATTTCTTTTACTGTGCACATCCCTACCTTTGACTAAGATTCAGCTGGCTTTTTGAGAGGCATTTTGACCAGAGCTTCTAAGCACAGAGCATTAGAGTCCAAGTTCTCTGGATATGTCTATACTACATGGTTATAGCAGCTTGAGATCACTTTAACTGTTGTTTCTCCATCCTACGGAAATATGAGATTTGGAGTTTGCTGAGGTGGTTAAAATAATCTGCAGTAGTTTAGAGGAATTAACTGGAACTCTGAAACAGAGAATTCTAAGTAGCTCACTAAACCACATCCCAGAATCCAGAAGGATAGAATCATGAAAAAGTGGTATCATAATGACTTATCTGTGCAGCATAGATTCTCTCTCTCTCTCTCTCTCTCTCTCTCTCTCTCTCTCTCTCTCTCTCTCTCAAACACACACACACACACACACACACACACACCCTATGTATAGGCATGGGCCAAAAGGCCCTGCCTTCCCCTCCTCCAAGGGCCTGTTCCCAGGAAAGATTTGTGGGTCTACTTTATTTCCAGGTGAGTTGGGGACATGGAACAACTTACTTGCATCCTTAGCTTACCACCATGATTACAACCCTACACACTTCTTGGCTCAAAGCTTAAATAGGGGTTTGATCTAGTATATCTACAGATGGAGCAATAGCTAGACAGACAGACAAAGCACTTAGAGCACCGTTTCCTCCAGACTTTAGACTCACTGAGAAAAAAGTCAGCTGCTTAGCCTTGAGAGGCAATTGAATCACAGGAATGGTGTGGATGTTCTATGTTCCCTAGAAGACTACCCATAATAATACCTGCCCTTACTATTTGGATAAAGCAAAAAGATCTTCAAGGATAAATGCTAAACTACTTTTGTCACAGGGGTAAAACAGTATATTCTGCTAGACGTACTCGTGGTGCATACTGCAGATTACTGTACAATGGACCAATGAGCTTCAGCAAAGAGATCTGTGGAGTAGGTCAAAATTGTCAATGAGCTTCATAATTAAGCCTTATATCCTATGCAGGTGGATATGTCCCAGTAGTGAAGCAACAGGAACTGAGGGCATGTCTTGAATGTCTGTCTAGCATTTGAGTACAGCAAGTGGGGTGAAGTCATGACCAAAAGTGAGCTAGTGAACAACTGAGAAAGAATGACAACTAAGGCTGTATTTTTTTTCCACAGTCATCACAGGCTTCATGATTTACCTTTGAATGTGACACAGCTAGTTCTCTACATTAATAAATATTTTATGTTTAATCATAAAGTATCTACATTTTGGACATTGTGATGTGAAATATGTCAAAACTTTAGCATAAAATATTAATTTTTTTGTCGTGAGGAGAAAAAAAAATAGCCTTAGGAATTGTAACTCTTTATCAGGCTGTGAGGCTTGCAAAAACCTGCCCCAACCTGTAAGAGATGTCGAAGGGTGAGTTCTAATAGTTCAGGGCAAAATGTGTGTGTTTTTCTCCACTCAAACTCATCACAACATTTTACTGAGAATCATAATGGACGTACTGTCATTACATTCGTTATGCCAATAGGGACGGACGCCACAGGCCCCTGGTAGGTAGAGAGAGAGCAAACATGTGAGAGACTCATCAGAAATGTAACAGTAATTGCAGAAACTGCCACAAAGTAAATCCACAGAGTATACAAGCCACACATATAGGAGATGTATGCAGTAGTGTACTCACAAATTCTGAAGTGCAGGGTCCTCCGTGAGTCTCTCTGTCTTTCTCTCTTCCCCACCTTTCCATGTCTCCACCTCCTTCCTTCCTGAGCACATGTGTGCACACATATTAGATAATCACCTGGCAGATATGCTTTGATTGCATTCCTGCATTGAGCAGGGGGTTGGACTTGATGGCCTTGTAGACCCCTTCCAACTTCACTTCTCTATGATTCTATGATTCACACACTTTTCTGCAACTACTTTGGATGTGGGAAGGAAGTAATTTATGAGGAAGGAAGAGAGAAACTGCCATTCAGAGACACCCCCACCCTCACACGCCTCCGTTTCTGGATTTTAGTTGACACCTTGTGCCTGTATGCAGACAAAGATTGAGGAACAGAAAATCAAACAGCAGCCAAGCCTCCCTCATCAGACAAACAAACAAGCAAGCCAGCTCCCCACCTTGGACACCACATGAGGCGGGACAATATTCCTCCCCTACGCAAAGGCATGACTACTGGTCATATTACAGTATACATGCCTGTGAAACATATCACACACATACTTTCATGTGGTTATATATCTTGAGAGATGTCAGAGTAAATGAAGAAAATGTACAGAATAAGCCTGCATGACAAGAATACTGAAACTAAACAAATGGCAGTACAGAGAACATTGTCAGGTTCAGTTTCTTGGGCTATGGTCTGTGTTTCCAGGAGGAAATACCCTTGGCAAAAGATGTTGCATCACACAGAGACTTGAGAAGAATGCATTTTCTAGGAATCATGATCAGGAGAGGTTTACATTTGACCATGTTGGAAGGAGAGACAACAATCTAGACTAAAGGCCAGAAGGACATCAAGCACTATGGTCAAGAGTGTCAGTGTTGCAGCAGAAAATGAGACTGTAGCATAGAAACCTACCAATGGGGTTGCTGTAAAATAGTATAAGAAGCCATGTAGAAGCAATGAGTCATGGTTTCAAATCTCTTGCACCAATGCACACAAATGTGAAGCAAACAAGATGAATTTGAACCCCTAACACAGGAAGGCAATTAGGAATAATATTATACATAAAGATAATGTACACCTGTGAGGAAATTGATGACTTGCAACCTGAAAGGCTAGTTGAAAGTATCTGAGTAACAACCAAACAAATTGACAATGATGCCATTACGTGTGTATGTGTGTGTCTGTCACATACGTCCAAATCAAACTAAATGCTTAGATGATTCCTTTCTACAGGAGATTACCAAGCATTTAAAGGGGACTGATATAGAAGTAATGGGTAACTTCAGTTACTTGGATATCTGTTGAAAGTCCCAACCTTCCAGAAGGCAGAAGAAGCAACAAGGGAACCAGCTATTTTGGTTTTGGTCCTTACCAACAGGAAAGAATTGGCTAGTGAGGTGGAAATAATGAGACTTTTGGAGAGAACTGACCACACTCTCTTGGGATTCTCTATATTGAGCAAATGGAAAGCCAGCAGTGGTATAACACACATTGTGAAATTTGAGAAGGCTAATTTCAACAAAGAAATACTGACTGAGGTCCATACTTAGAGATAAAGAAGAAAAGGAATTCACAATGAACAGGAGTTTTTTAAGGACTGAGATGCTGAAAGAACAATGACAATTATTATGACAGAGAAAAGGAGGAGACATCTAAAGAAACCAGAGTGGCTGAGAATTTTCAAATGAGCTGAGATTAAAAGGGACATACATAGGAAACTGAAGGAAGAACAAGTCACCAAGGAAAAGTAGAAGCAAGTAGTCAGTATTTTCAGGGAGAAGATCATGAGGGCTAAAGGTCAGAATAAGCTCAAACTTTCAGGGTAGGCTGAAAATAACAAAACAGGTTGTACCTCGCAGGGATTCATTAAGCTGTACTGTACTGTAGAAAAAAAGTGTCCTTCTCCAGTCCAGGGGATCTTGAAAAAAAATATATATATAATGCTGAGGAATGTTGTGTGGGATCTGGGATTTCTGAACATTCTGAAAAGTTGAGAGGAAAGAGCAGGCTGGCAAGGACTAGAAGGAGAGAAAAGAAATGGTATTTTGGTAGAGCTACAAAAACAAACATTGATGTGGGGATATTATCTGTGTAGCTATATGAAACTTCCCAGAGTATGTGGATATCCATTCCAATATTGGTTACTTTAGACCCATACTGTAGTTATTAGAGATGGACACAAATTAAAATATGAATTACCAAATTCATTCAAAAATTGCTAATTTGCCAATTTGTATTCGTATGAATCAATGGCCCAACAAATAATGAATCAATGAATTTTAGCAATTTTCAATTAATTGATTTGTTTGGCTATAAAATGATCTCCAAGGCACCTACAGACATCAAAACTGCAGGGAAGCTTCATCTAACTCTCCTCTATAATCCCTTTAAGTTCAGTGAAGATTGGGCTTTAGATATCTGAGTTATACTTTTTAGTTTTTAATGGTTCATACTCTACTGCCCATCAGACCCAGGCAGTTTGACCAATGGCAAAGGGGTCAGTAGTTCATTAAAATCTAGAAGGTCTCAGATTTCTACTCATGTTGTTTTGTTTCAGTGTGTCTAACAAAAACAATGGAAAAACAAAATGGATTGTGGCACCTTAAAGACTAACAGATTTATTTAAGTATAAAGTTCTGTGGATTATATGTCTATATAAAGATTTATCTGTGCAGTTTCCAAATATGGTACAATAAGAATATAAAACATCTTAAACTATTATGAATTTGTTTTAAAGTCACACCTGTGCCATGCAAGATTTAAGTGTGGAATTTCAGGTACAAATATATAGGTAAAGGTAAAGGTAAAGGTTCCCCTTGACAATTTTTGTCCAGTCGTGTTCGACTCTAGGGGCGGTGCTCATCCCCGTTTCCAAGCCATAGAGCCAGCGTTTGTCCGAAGACAATCTTCCGTGGTCACATGGCCAGTGCGACTTAGACACAGAACGCTGTTACCTTCCCACCGAGGTGGTCCCTATTTATCTACTCGCATTTGCATGCTTTCGAACCGCTAGGTTGGCGGGAGCTGGGACAAGCGACAGGAGCTCACTCGTCGCGTGGATTCGATCTTATGACTGCTGGTCTTCTGACCCTGCAGCACAGGCTTCTGCGGTTTAGCCCACAGCGCCACCACGTCCCTCACAAATACATATGAATTCCCTTTTTATATGATTTTTTCCCCCTGTATGTTCAAGATTGGACTCGATAACTCCTGTGGTCTCTTCCACCTCTGTAATCCTGTGATTCTATGATTCCTAAACTTTTCAGTTAGTTTTCCTTGGAAAGGTTTGTTCTCTCTTGTATTTACAGTGTCTACCTTGTACGTACAACATGACTAAGAACTTCCTAAGGACTCATAAGGCAATTTCAGTCTATAAGTTAAAAAAAATTATAGAAGCAGTAGACAATGTTGTGGGCTGCCCCATATAAAAATGAAATGAAATGAAAAGGGGGAAACTTGGTGACATGACATGTTTATGTGAAGGGGTTGTAAACATGAATGTCTCCAATTCAAATCTTAACTCAGTCGTTACTTCATGTGGCCAAGCCACATGAGGTAAGTTAGGTTGTAGGGAGAACTTAATCAATTGATCTCGATTCAGTGTCATTTTACTACATATGAAGCAAAAGCAAAAGCAAAATAAAAATTAAAGAAGACAAAAACCTTGTGGCAACTTAAGGACTAACTGCAATATTTTTATGTGAGCTTTTGAGGAAAAGTCTATTTCCTCAGACGAATATAGCAATTTGTTTTTAAGGTGTCACAACATTTTTGCTTTCTTTTTTAAAAATATGTTTTGTTTTTGCCTGATATGCTAGCACAAACTAACTCTTCTTAAAAAATACTACATGTTTCCTAAAATTCCCATTTGTTAGTAAAGGTAAAGGTTCCCCTTGACATTTAGTTCAGTCGTGTCCGACTCTAGGGCGTGGTGCTCATCCACGTCTCCAAGCCGTAGAGCCAGCATTTGACCGTAGATAGTTTCCATGGTCACGTGGCCAGTGTGACTAGAAATGGAACACTGCTACCTTCCCGACATGGTGGTACCTATTTATCTACTGACATTTACATGCTTTTGAACTGCTAGGTTGGCAGGAGCTGGGACAAGTGACGGGAGATCCCTCCATCATGTGGATTCAATCTTACAACTGCTGGTCTTCTGACCTTGCAGCACAGAGGCTACTGCGATTTAATTTGATTTAAAAATCAATTTAAAACACTGATGTTTCGGCAGGCCTTCCCTTCAGCTATTCCCTGATCTTTCCTCTTTCTCCTCTCCCTTGGTCTTTGTCCCTTTTCGTCTAAGTTTTCCCCATATTTAAAATTGTCTTAATTTTATTGTAATTGCACTTGTTGTAAGCCGCCTAGAGTGGCCTTAAGTGTCTAGATAGGCGGGATATAAATAAAATAAATAAATAAAATAAAATAAAATAATCCTCAGCGCCATCATGTCCCCTTTTGTTAGTTCTATATTAATCTTAATTTTTTTAAAAAAAGGAATCCACACATATTGTTTGAAATTCTCTTACGGATACAAGTCACTTTTGAAAACAAATTGCTGTAAATTCATACATTTCTGTAAAGATTCTCTTTTGCACGCTGAGTCATGCAACCCAGTATGCGGCAGATAAGTTTTATGGAGGTTTATTAACTTATGACAATCTGCTTCCAAACATTATGCTGTTTGCATAACTGTACAACAGGATTTCAGCCATTGTGCTTTCCGTTTTGACTTTTTCTGGCAGGCATGAGGAAAAATGGATAATTCCTTTAGCAGATAATGTGCAATAGTTGATTGTCTATTTCTGAGACTATAATATCTAGCCACTACTTGTGAAACACAGATGTTTCTCTTTAGACAGAAGATGTGGAGACAGACAGAAGCAATTCTCACAATTTATGCTGTTGAAATTGAGAAATTGGTCATTGTTTGAATTTATTCCTTTTACCTTCCCTAGATATAAATTCAAGCAGGCATGGCATCTAGGAAAGTCTGCTCCAACTGTCTATTTCTTCCCTCACATCATCTTAAATTGGTGGCTAATCTGGACTTTCTGGCATTCATGCTATTAGTTCCACACTTCCCTTTTGCTTTACATCCAGCCAAGATTAAGAATGTATCTCAGACTACACTGTACAGTTGCACCAATCTGCTTCTCTTTAATTCCCACGGTTCCATCCTACTGAATCCTAAGGTTTTTTTGTTTGATGAAATGCTTCTCTGAATTGTCACACAATTCCAAAGGGGCAAAATCCAAAGAAACAAAACAAAACAAAAACAGGTGACACCTTCAAGACTATTATATTTTGATATGAGCTTTCGTGGACACATCCACTTCATCAGCCATATGGAAATAGAATGAAAAGTTGAATGAAATATCATTTTCATACTAAATATTGATTGGCTCTTGGACGTACAGTATGTTACATTTACATGCAGTGATTTATATCTTCTGTTGTTTTAGTGCTCTGCTGTAAAAATTCCTCAGAAGAAAGAAACCAGACACAAAGCCTGGCCAAAGGTGGGAGGAAGTGAGTAGGTGGGGGATTGAATATTGGGGCTACATTTTATTGAATGGTCCACTTCTACGTTACTGTTAGAGGCAGGAGCTTGAAAGTGCCCCTGAATTCAGTGGGCCTTGCTCCCAGATACATGTGCATAGAGTTGTGTCCTTTGCTTTTTTTCTCTCTCTCTAACACAACAGGACTTTGTTCTCTAAGTGTCAGGGATCTTCCATTGTCTTGCCATGGACACCATGGAAAGTCCCTGCCACCACTTCTGTCAAGCATTTCTTTTCTGTGATGGGAGAGAGGGAGTCAACACAGAAGAGGCCCAGGCAGCTTCACCCCTCATGCCCATTTACTTTTGTTTCGATTGTTAGCACAAATCCCGAAGGTGCGCAAAACAAGTCATTCTGAAGGACTATTCAGGCCCTAAACTTTAGGATCTAGGGAACCAATTATCTTCTCTTTAATTATTAAACTAATGGGATTACAGACCAAAAATAAAGTGTGGGGGTGGGAGGGTCTTCTTCAGAGAGGAAAGTATCCAGTCACTCATAGTTCAGGTTAGCAAAAGAAGGGGTTAGACCAGTTTGTCTCCCCCCACTCTGGGCTTCCAGAGAAGGATGACTCTGCAAAAATCACATATCTGCCTGTTTAAAAATGCCAGTATTATAAGTGGAATGCAATTCAGAAATGTCCCAGAATAAAACTCTGGTTGCAACCAATGCCTTTTATATGCTTTACATGTTTTTGCAGAAGTGTTCCCTATTTTAAATGTGCATGTCTTTGAAAACCATAGTGAACGCTTAAAATCTTGAGTCATCATGATCAGCTGGAAATTAAGAAGGGTTTTCAAATGCGACAGTGAAAGTTTTTAAGAGATGTTTATATCCCCATATTTTTATTGAACTATATGATACAAAGAAAAAAAATGAAGACCAGCTTTTCTAAACTCTATGTACAGAGCTTTACCAGGCAGAGTAACTATGAGTAAGCATATCTGCTCATACCTAAATTCCATTACAGTATATTAAATGAAGCTTACTCTTTAGTAAGTGTTACAGCCCTGGTAATCCAGGTTTTCAAAAATGATGTGGAAAAAACATACTCAAATATTTCAGTTTTGATTTCTCTCATTTTTCTAACCAATCGTTTGTTCTTCCTGTTCCTGTATTTGACAACTTCAGATTTTTCACAAATGCTGACATATTTTCATGCACATTTCTTCAAATATGCATATTTTCAGTGCACATCTACCGAACACATTCACTTCTGTATGTATTTTCACTGTATGCATTTTGATTATATAGTTCTTTCTTGAACTCCAGTCCCCATCATTCCCAAACTGCAATTGTAACCTAATGTGTTCTGGGTGGCACCTCAATGCTCCTGTGACTTTATCAGCATTTTTGAACTGCTTTTTAAAATATTCCCATGTGACTATTTTAAGTATGTGTCCACAGAGCCTCATAATTCCATGATTTCCTCAAGATTTCCATTCAGAGAAGTGTGTGGGACTCTTAGTCTAGAATCCTACACATACTTACCAGGGGAGTGGGCTAGTAAGGTTTGGTGAATTCAGTGGGCCTTACATCAGAATAGATATGTAAGATGACACTGGTCCCAGACCGTTGGAGAAACCTCAGATATGAACATCCACCAGTATTTTAAAATGGATACAGTGAGGTATATGTGTGTGTGAGGGAGTCCCTTTTTATGCTTCCAGACAAACAAATCCTAGAGATATCAATCTAAGGGCATTGTGCAGCTATTCCATCTTTATTCTTTAGCTGATTTCCTATTGTGACATAAAAGATGGAAGCAGCAGGGTGCAAACATAAGATGGAAGGTGTGTGGATGTCCCTCAAAATTCAGGAATAAGGCAGGACAACATCAGTCATCAGGAAGCATCCTTGCCATGCAACTTCTTATTTGGAGCAATCTTGATCAATTTGGAGGGGCTGTACAATATAGCAAACTTATAAAGTAGTTTGAGAACAGTACCATGTGCACATTGAAAACTCCAGAACAGCTTGCTGATCACTGTGCAGGTGATACAGACTAAGGTAACTGCTGCATTTGAAGCAGAGGTAATATTAAATAGATCCACTGGCAATGCCTCCCATTCCCCTTTAGAGGGTGCACTGCAGCCTTAATGGTTTTAGTAATAGGCAGTGTTAAGGGAAACCCCCCACCCCCCGTGCAATTTAAAAGGGATTGCACAGGAAAAATGGAAGAGAACCAGGAAGAATAATGCAAATAAATGTAAAAATAATATTGGAAAAAAATATTCTGTGGATTTGTGTAATCCCCTTTCTTTTTCTCCTTCTCTTGGTTTCTTCTCTCCATTTCATACTCAAGTCCAGGTGTAGATAATGAGATTTAAGTTACCTAAACTGTGCTACCTGCACCTTTGTCAGGTGGAAAGGGGGTTAGGGGAGCTTTCTTAACCTGCTAGCTGGCTCCCTTCTTTCCCAAGCTTTCCTGTTAGTAGGTCTAATAAGGTTTGCACTTCTTTCTCACTTTAGGAATATAGTTACATTGTTCTACAAAACAATGGTGTGTGCTACAGAACAGCCCAGTGTGCATATACTAATTAGGCCTGTTTCACTTCCCTGTAGAATCATATAGGTAGATAGCATTGCTCTTTCAGTAAAGTCAAGGGATGCACTGAGATTCTAGAGGCAGTCAATAGGAGGATAAACCCTGTTTTATGTCTTCTCTTTAAATGTATATTCATACCTTTGAGGTTTCTGAAGGCAGTTTTTCATCAGCGGTTTTTCAGTGCAGCCAGAGAGACTTCCTTGATTTTCAATAAATCGCTCCTTAGGGTCCTTTTCTTGCGAATTGTCTCATCTGATTGATGCAATCTGTGCCTTTAGTAGCCTAGTTTTTTTTTTTAACTGTATGCCCACTGTTCATACGATATGGCTTTAACATATTTTTTCACCTGAAAGAAGAAGTCTAAATGTTGTGTTCCTACCTCCCTTTTATAGACTCCCTGGTCTTTCTCAATGTATACATGCGCACACACATTGCATGGAGCCAGTGTTCTATTTGTTGTTTGTTGCTTGAAGATATTGTTCCACATTGCTTCATGGTCAGGCTAGCTCTGTCAGTCATGGGGTTTTCTTTTCTCCCTTCCCTGTTTGTTTATTTTAAAAACGGCATTCATTCCAGGTCTAGACCATTTTGTTGTATTAGTCTTCCAACCAACTAGCCTCCTGTTTGGGACTAGTTAGCAGCTATTGTCCCAAACAGCTGTTAGAGGTAGAGGGAATTATTCCTAAACCTTAGTTTTCATCCACAAGGATAGAAAGAACGAAGATACAATAAATGACACGCACCTCAGACTATGTGGGAAACCCCTTTTTTGTGTGTGTGGGAGGAATGAATATAATGAAGATCAAATGTTGCCCAGTGTTAGCTCTGAGACCAAGCTGCATGCTGCCTTCTGTAGTTTGGTTTTAGAAAAAAAAATAGCATATTGGCAAACATTTGGGTAGATCATGTGTAATAATTATTGGTTTGGCTGATGTTAACCCTTTTTGTTTTGTTTTGTTTTTGTTTAGGCAAAATTGAGTCGCTCCACCTGGAGCTAAAGAGTGGATGTTACTATAGTAACTTTGCAGCCTGTTTTACGGTGACAAAGAGGCTCCATCTCGTCCATTTCATGCTCCTGTCTCGACCTACTCCCTCCCAGGGTTTTTATTATATCACCCTTCAAGAGTTCCTGCAGAAGCCACAGCTGCTGTGCTATTGTAGTCGGAAACAGCTTTTGCTGTGTGAAAAGCTCTGCTCTAAGAGGTCTCGAAGGCTATCGGGTCTATTTTCTGCCAAAACAATATTATATTGTTTCAAACTAATGAAAGCATAGAAATGAACAAATTAGGGACAAAACCAATAAAATTAAGTGGCTGATATCCCATACTTGAACACAGTTCAGTGAACTTAATTTCAAGTGCTGTATTCTTTTTTTTAAAAAAAAGGGAAATACTGTAAGAACACATGAGAAGTGTTAACTTCTACTATGTTAGCATTTTGGTGTTAGGAGACCGTGAAACAGTAAAATCCAATAATAACCTGCAAAAATATGGGTTGGTGATGATCTACCTTAGGGTTTATCTTAGAATAGAGAGAACTTTTAATGCGTTAATTATTATTATTATTATTATTATTATTATTATTATTATTATTATTATTATTATTATTATTATTATTATTATTATTATTATTATTATTATTATTTGCAAGATAGTGTGTAGACTTTCTTTCTTCCTTGACAACCACACATGAACAACAAGTACTTGAGGGGAATTCATGTAATGATCTAAAATTAAATGAGGCATATATACATAGAGGTTGAAAAGGAAAGAACGAAAACCAGCTAGTAAAACAATTTGGACTTTAACTTCACTGATTTTAATGATGAGGCCAAAATCTGTGGAAATGTAATTTAGTACCGGGATACACAGGCATTCTGCAAATTCTGTTAACGTATTCAGCATGCTGTCTGTTGTCTCCTATTTGCTACACAAAACCTCAGTGTGGCTGTCAGTAACAAGTAGTTGTGCAAATGGACTATGGCTTGGCAGCTGGTAGGCTGCTTTTTAATCACCTGGCCTATTTAATGGTTTATCATTGCAATGTGTCTATAATTTAAATTCTGCTTTGGAGCTTTACTGACAGCCATGCCTGTTGTTCCAGATCTTAACAGCGCTAACCAGTGAAATCATGGTTTTATGATCCATATTTTCTTCCTACACATTCCCATTGCTCTTCTCTTTTAAGAATAAATTTTGTTTCTAAGTCCATTTAGCTTTTATAACTCATTCATCTGCTTTTCCTCTGAATCTTCTCTCTCACCCACCCCTGGGAGGAAAATATCTCTGCATCAGTAATAGCAGGGGGATTTGCCAAGACTTATTCATAAGGATTTGAGCCCAGTCATTCTCCAGTTGTGTTAATTGTTGCACTGGGAGGCCAGTGAATTCTGAATGGTAGCTTGTTAACTTGCTAAGCAGCTGGTCAGCAGGGTAGTTTGATTCCAGCAAGGCTCTTGACACCTCTGCCAAGGGTTATTGATACCTCACACACCCCAGCTGAGACAGATTGTTTTAGTCCTGCTTCATATCCATAGCACAGTCTGTAGTCAGAGAAATAGTGATTGACAGCTCACACCTCCTGGGCCCTTCTTACTACCAGACACAACATCTGCTATGCCCTGTGGAGCAGTGAACCAACACACAGTGAAGAACTGTTTCGACTATTGTCAAGGTTGATTTTCTTTAACCCTTTCTGGGTGCTCTCCAGAGACACACATAGAGGCTTTATCATCACAATTTTTTTTATTAAAATCCTTCAGAGTTTTCTCTGCAAAATTTAATATTTCACCCAGCACAAGATTAGATGATTATGCAAACTAACTCTCTCCTTTTATTATACCCATCAGCAGAACTACTATGGTAGTTTAGATAATTCCAAAGCAAACCTTTGTTTAAGCCCATTGTTGTGAGGCTGAACAGAAGAATCAGGAAGTGCAGTCTGGTTCCTAGTGGCACTACAGTGGAGAAAACCATTTAGTGTGGATTAATCACAGGAAATTTAATTGAATTTGAGGTGATCAATATTATACACTTGGGGGAAGCAATCAAGGGGTTATGAAGAAGATTGTTTCTGAACTCAAGATATGGGCAAGGATTTGTTAAACATTATTACTGAGTGACAAAATAAGTACCATTATTGGACACATATAACGGAAATGAGTTTGGAATGTGCTTCCTGGCTATGCTGATTCATCGAAGGATATATAAGTGAACTTGCCTTTGATTTCAAAAGGAAGTTCATTAAATATACATGCAAGAAACTTGTGTAAACTATCTTCAGTACAAGGAAAAGGTAGCATGGAATATTAAAAGACTGCTTAAAATAAATTTAATATTTTTGAAAGGCAGATCTGTCTTCTAGATATTTATAAATGAGTGACAAGTGTTGTTAAAGCTTACTTTGAAAGATTGGTTACTCTTGAATCTTGTGGATCTGTACTGTTTGTGGGAAGTGAAAAGAGTTATGTTGGCCTGAAATAATACAGCATGTGTGTGTGTGCACGCGCGCACGCACACGCACACACACACACACACACACACACACACACGTACACACATGTACACACATGTACACACACACACACACACACACACACACACACACACATGCGCACAGAGCCCCCTCCAAAAAAGCAAAAGCTATATCAGCACGGTCGCTTTGTAAAGTCAACAAAAAGTTTGCAAAGCACTGTGCAAGTTTTTTAGTAAGTTGTCAACCATCTCAGTATCTGTTGGAGCCCAGTTTGAACGTCTGCTTTCCACCTGCCCTTTTAAGACTATAATCAAATGCAGCCTGACTGGAAATAAACTGCTTCCTCCAACCATTGCTTTGCTTGTTATGTAAACTGGCAAAGAGTTCTGAAGCACTCAAAAGCTTGCATAAAGTTTCATGACCTTTCAGTTGGCCCAAGGTATAATGCTATTATAGATCTGAGTAGTTTTCTTTGGAAGCTATGGCTTTGGGCTAATGAGAAAGTGTCTAACACAGACTATTAGGTAAAATCCTTGGGGTGTGTGGCAGTGGCTAAAAGAGAGCTTTGGGCTTTATATATTTTGCCCCATCTAGGACTGACTCTTCACCACATGGTCATATGTTAGAAGAGAAACTTGTTTGGCTGCATTGTCTGTGTTTAAAGCACCATAAGGATATGTTATGCTAGAGAGGAAGTAATAGTGTTATTCATTACAGCAGTGTAATTAGCAATATTGTTATTGCTAAGCATCACTATAACCTCTTGTCAGCATCATGTAACTCCACCATAAGTCATGGCATATTTTATATCCCAAACAGAGTTATTGGCTAGCTTTACATGATGCTATCAAACTGATCCTTCAGTGGTTTGTATTGCTACAACAAACACAGCAGATTAGTAGCCTAGTAGCTCTATCTCTTATGCTGGATATCACACAAACCCTTTAGAAAGACCAGTTTCCAACATCTGATCAGAAGCAGTTGATAGTGAGCAGCGATCCGAAGATTCCCCTCACCCTCTAGGTTCCTGCAGAAACAGCAGCCTGGAGAAATGTTTGTGTATTGTAGTCATGAAGCTGAAAGTGAGATGAGATGTTTTATACATTTGGTAAGGGAAATTCTCATTTGCTTACATATTTACTTGAATTATCTATAAACCATCCTTCATCAAACCCTGTTAGAGAAGTGAACCATAAATGCAAGCAAGATGTACTAAAAGCAACAGAGTACAACAATAAAGCAGCATTAAAAAGCAGTAAAAGCACAGTTGGGCGGAGGTGTACAAGAAAAGGCTATTTCATTAGCTGTTGGCCTGCTGCAGCAAAAAGAGAGTCCCATGGTATCTTTATGACTAATAAGTTTTGCTTGGTCTATGCTTTTGTGGGTTGTAGGCCACTTCATCAGATGCATGGTGATCAGGTGTATGATACACTGTTGCAATACTCGTCCCATAACTAGTAGCAGGCAATTTGAGAAGAGCATCGTTTGAATGTACCTTGAGTCATGGGCCGGATGGCAAAGAAGGAAGTAATTGTTCCCCAGATGTCTGGAGCTTTAAAGGTAACCAACAGCAGCTTGAACAGAGTGCTGGAACAAATAACTGAAAGAACAACTCTTTTTAGAGTAGGCGTCATTTGAATACAGCTGACCATATCTCTTATAATAATCACAGCTATATTCCATACTAATGACAGCTTCTGGAGTCAAAGCAGTTACCAGCCATTTTGGCACAAGTGGCACCCTCTCACACCCACTCCAGCCTGAGGCATGGACACATGCCTCTCTTGAAAAAGGAGAAGAACATGATGTCTACACCAAAACAAAGACAATATTTATGCTTTTCAAAAAAAAGGGGAAGTGAATAGAAAGATGTGAGAGATGTAAAAGAACCATGCAATATAGCATGCAATATGCCTCTCCACCATATGGTGAAACCATACTTCTGATTTTAGTTACCATTGTAGTAACTAAAATGTCACAGTTATACTGTACCTTTAAAAGAGTGGAGTTAACCTTTGTTAAGTTAGATTGGCAATGGAATGCAATTATACAATTGTTCTTAGAAAAAAGAATAAATTACAAGTACAGTAACTCATTATTTGTAGCAAGTGATTTCTGAACTGTGAACTCTTGGCACCTCCACAGGCATGTATCATAGATGGCATCAAGTTCAAGGCTAATACAAATTATTTTGTCATCAAAGTACCTTGCAAGTTAGTCACAGTAGCATCTGGCACTAATACCCCAACAATACAAGAAGAAAATGTGAATGTGACAGGGCACAAGGTTTGGAATTCAACATATCTGGTCCCATCAGATGCTAACATTTATGTCCATTCCCACTCTCCTTTAGAACAGTGGTCCCCAATCTTGGGCCTCCAGATGTTCTTGGACTACAACTCCCAGAAGCCTTTACCACCACCTCTGCTGGCTAGGATTTATGGGAGTTGAAGTCCAAGAACATCTGGAGGCCCAAGGTTGGGGACCACTGCTTTAGAAGACTGTAGGAGGTATGTTTCCTTCAGTATTAATGTTAGTGCCTGCCACCCATCCACAAGGACCACTGCAAAGTATTTCATTATGTTGCAGTGTTAAGTAGCCGTCCCACAGAAAAAGGAGGGAGAGTTAGCTTAAAATTCCTCTTCTGTTTTACATTTGAGTAAGCATGTATAGTGGTGCCTCAACTTACGAACTTAACTGGTTCTGAAACTCCGGTCATAACTCGAAATGGTCATAAGTCAAAGCACCATTTCCCATAGGAATGCACTGAAATGCATTTAATCCGTTCCGGCCAAAGGGAAAAAAAATCACTAAAAAAACAACAACACTGCAAGACCCATCGGAAATGCGATTAATCTGTTTCGGCCAAAGGGGGGGGGAGAAAAAGCAAACAAACTGTGCAAGACCCTTCGGAAATGCAAAAGAAAGCAAACAAACCATGCAAGACCCTTCAGAAATGCAAAAAAAGCAAAGCAAAAAGCAAGCAAACCCTGCAAGACCCATCGGAAATGGGAGAAACCCCTCCCCCCAAAAAACAAACCAACCCTGCAAGACCCATCACAGCATAGAAACATAATCCCACCACCCAGCCCAAAACCACACTGCAAAACCCACCCAGAATAGTTTTTAAAAAGTAGAAAGCAGCACCTTACCAGGCAGTCTGAAGCCTCCTCCAATCGCATATTCTCTAACTACTGGGGCGAAAGAGCTACAAAGAAGCAGCCTCTGCCACCAACAGTTAGCAATTTGAATTCCCTGCCTTTTCCCCCTGCCTTTTTCTGGTTGTAATTTGAAGCTCTGGTTGCAAGTAGAAACAAAATTTTGTGGACGAAGCTGGTTGTAAATTGAAATGGTCGTATGTCGAGACATTCATAAGTTGAGGCACCGCTGTGTTTGGTTTCATCTATGTGGAGCATAACTTTTGGAAACAATCTTTCCCCCTTACTGCTAGTTATTTGTGTACAGATAACTTTGACACTCAGTGTGGGCGATAACATGAGTAAGCATCACCCTAAATTTATATCACCCATTACATAGTCTTCTAACTTGGCAAGACTAGTCCTCAACTTAATCTACATATTTTGACACTGTGGCTGCTTTCGAGGACAATGCAAGAAAGCCTGCTTTTGGCCAATGATGCAATAACTCATAGCTAAGCTTCTCCTAACTCACATGGTTAGCTTTTTATTTCTGCTGTAAACTGCAAAATGCTCATAGATAAGGAAAGCATCCGGAGGGTAACAGAGACACAATGTACTTACTGATCTCTCCTTGTTTCTTCATTCGCATTCTAACAGGCACTTCAGAGTCAGCTTGTTTGCTTAGAAATTATTTAGCAGTTATATTTATGTCCCACCTTTTCTCCAAGAAGCTGGGTAAGTGGCAAAATGCACCCAGCAGCTGCAGCAGTTGTCTCCATTTCTGGCAGGGTTTGCAGCTCAGGAAACATTATGTACAGCACATGTGATGCATGAGGAGACCTTTCCAGGTCCTCTGGTCCTGGAAAGCTTGCAGGCCAGACTGTTTATGGTTGCAGTTATGTGTTTCTCTACCTTCTACAATAAATAGTGTTCTGGAAGGTACATTTGCTTGTTTGTTCAAAAAACGTAAATGGACAAACAAATAAATGCAATGATAACAATTTTGAATTTGGGTGGGAACACATGCTGAGAAATGATAAAGGAAGACAAGGAAGTAAGATCTTCATTTTGGGTTTAGAAGCAACAGGCTAGGAAAAAAATGTATAGACTGTGCTGGCGTGAGCGCTTCCCCACCCCTTCGTGCATACACAGGGGTACCTGCACGCCCGCCCACATGCCCGCCCACCCCTCCGCGTGGGTGCTTGCGCACTTGGGCACATGTGTGAAGGGGTGGGGGAATGCTCACACTGGTGCTGGCATGTGTGCAAAGCAGCTGTGGGGAGGGGAGTGCATGCAGGCATGGCAGGAGGTCTGTCTTCGCGGCCCGGTCCAGCTCAGGCTGTGGACCTTTACGGGGCCACAGACCGGGGGTTGACGACCTCTGATATAGATAACCCATCATTATAATTGAAGGTGTATCAGTATTGGAGATACATGATTCGGGAAACTTTTCAAATCTGAGCAATAAAATTTCAGAGTAATGCAGTCTCAAATCCTGAATACAACTGACAAAAACAAATCTAGCTAATTTACATACCCCAGGAGGTGAGAGAAGTTCAGCCCTTAAACATTTCCTCTAACAATGAGGGACTGTCTATAAGATCTCTTTCTGCCCTGAGTTCCAGATTTGAATCTCACCTTTTGTCACACAGTTGCTAAGGACCTTTAGACAAGCAAGCAATCTCATCCTCAGCCCTTACTAACAAAGGCTCATGCTGTCGGTTCATACTAGGGTGGGTTGGTTTCAATCATGAAAATTATTTAAATTGTTTATACAGATCAAGATTTAACTCAGGTTTCCAGCCTCTTAATTAATATAATATTTTCTGAACAAGAATACATACAAATTGGTTGCTAAAAAATGAAAGTATATTTGAACAATAGTAAAATACATGAGCTGTTAAGTCATCTATATATTGCTTGGCATCAAAAGTCATATATTTCTGTTCTGGGTTCATCCTTTTACATAGAAAAGTATGCTTCAACACAATAGGTCTGAGGGAGGGTCATAGATTCAGTTTGAAGGGATTAGGAGTGCAGAATTTAATATGTGTGCACTACATGAAGAAATAATTTTAAGACAGAGGCACTAGGTAAGATCCAGATTACAATAACTGCAAGGAGGTTGGTGGAGGTGGACTCATCTGCATTCACGGTCTGCTGTAGATCAGCTCTCATGAGCAACAGCCACTCTAAACTAGAAATACCTGCTCCATGGATACAGATGACTCCTCTATTCCTGTACTACAATCCAAGTTTGAGATTATGTAGGTCATAGGAAAAAACCCAAAGAAGTGGGATGAACATGTAGCTTGTCGGTGGCCAGGTTACTTCCATGCTGCATTAGCAGCCTAGACAATATCTTAAAACTTGGGAAAAATTCTTTTTTCATCTACAAGTTTCAGAACCTCTACCAAGGATGGCCACTGGCCATGTTATTAGGGGCTTTGGGCAGTAGTAGTAGTCCAAAAAGAGAGAGAAAAAAAGCTATTTTGCAGTATTTGAATCCTTTTGTGGGACTAAAAGGAACTGGCATTTATTCTTCATTCTAAAATGGATCTTCTGAGGTCTAATTGCAGTTTTCTGACCTTCTCTGCCTGTTCATTGTTACTCTGTGGCTCAGCTACCTATGTTAGCTTGTTTTATATTGAATGCATTTTAGCCTGTGCAATACATTACAGTAGTCTACTTGGAAGGTTACTATTGTTACATACAGCACTGATGTTACCTGTCTGTCATGGGTTGGAGGGAAAGTTCCATCCTATGGGGAGTGGAAGGCGGGACATCAGGAGGAGGGGCTGTACTGTATATATATGTGGAGCTTGTGTGGAGAAGTTTAGAAGCTGGAGGAGAAGCTGAGAGAAGAAGCTGGTGTGGGAGTCTGTGTGTCAGACAGGGTACTACTGTGTGTCAGTCAGTACCAACCTGATAGGTTCAGGTGTCTGTAGGGTTAGCCAGAACTGATAGGTTCAGGGTCTGTGCTTTATTTAAAAGTGTTCTGAGTGAACCAAACTGGTGTGTGCATGATTGAGACTAAGCCACGTTACTGTATCTTATTCACTTGATCATTTTATTTTCCCTGTGTGTTGTTTAAATAAACCTTATTCCTTTATTTGTTAAAAATCCATTCCTGGTCTGTGTGACTCCTTACAGGGAATGGTTGGTGGCAGCTTAGTGAAACTGTGGCATATCCCAGTAGGTCTGGGTTTGTCACATTGATTGGTGTCCAGCGTGTGGGATACGACTGGTCCAGTTGTCCAGTGGTCCAGCAAAGCCTTGGCAAGAGTGCCCAGAGCAAGGGGGGTCTAGTCAGGGACAATCTGAGGGCACGTAGGTAATCTTCTAGGCGTACCTCACGGGGAGGTGCGCTAGTGGAAGAACGTGCCAACTGGGGAGACTAGATTAGGGAGCTCTGAGGCAACCTGTTTTGGCGGGAAAAAAGCTGAGGCAAAACTGTGTGAAGTAGCAGTGATCTAGCCTGCCTGCTGAGAGGCCTAGCAGAGGGGGTGGACTCCGGCTGGCAACAGTTGCAAGTTAGTGCTGAAGAACAGCAGCAATCTATAGAAGGCTGGTTCTGAGGCAAAAGAGAGAGAAAAAAAAGTGGTCGCTTTATTTTGAGGCTTGACTTTTGAAAGCAGCCTGTTCTGGGGGGGGATTATGCCCTTGACTCGAAGCCAAATGGCAGAAATGGGTGAAGTGAAAGACCCCCAGGTAGACCAAGGTTCTGAGGATGAATTTGGCTCAGTGCAGGGTGACAGCACGGGAGAACAGAACCCAGAACTCAGGAAAATGCTCATAGCCCAACAGCATGAACTGAGGATGAGGCAATTGGAAAAAGAAGAAAGATTAGAGAGAGAGAAAATTGCTCTGGAAAAGGAAAGGATGGCGTTTGAGTTAAGAAGATTGGAACTGATGAATCAGAACAATAATAACAATAGGGATTCTGAGGGAGGCCAATTGTCTAAAGCTGACCTGAAGAAATTCCCTGTGTACCACAAGGGAGATTGTCCTGAGGTGTTCTTTTCCCTCGTGGAAAGAGCGTTTGTGGACTTCTCAGTAAGGGAAACTGAGAAGATGACCATCATGCGATCTTTAATCAGTGGCAGCCTGGCAGAAGTCTATGCAGAGATGCCAGAGGAACTGATGAAAGATTTTGCAGAGTTTAAAAAACTGGTGTTTGCCAGACATGGGATAAATGCGGAACAGCTGAGGCAAAGATTCAGGTCACTCACCAAGAAACCAGAGCAGACTTTTACCCAAGTGGGGGCCCAATTGGTGAGGCTGCTAGAGAAATGGCTATCTCAGGAGGGGACAGAGACCTTTCAGCAGCTCAAAGACTTGATAGCGCTGGAACAGTTCTATTCAGTCCTGCATGGGGAACTGAAGTTCCAGGTGAGGGAAAGCAAACCGAAATCTGTGGCAGAAGCAGCCGAGATCGCAGATTTTATTTCCCAAATAAGAAAGCCCTTGGGTGAAGGGAAATCGATGGGGAAACCCAAAGAAACCTACAGCAAGTACTCTCAGGGACCAGGGAGAAACCAGCAAGGGGGAGGGACCCATGGTGAAGGGAAGCCCTCAGACATGAAACCAAGACCTCAGATTTTGGAGGGAAAACCAAAACAAGATGAGAAAGACTCAAAATACAGCAGGAAATGTTATTTCTGTCAGGGAAAGGGCCATCTAATCTCAGAGTGTGAGAAATTAAAGCAGCTAAAAGGAAATGTGCCTCATGATTCGAGTGGAACCAAGCCAAAAGCTGTGTTCTGTGTCCAGAAAGAGCAAAGCTCCTTGGCACTGAGGGAGCCTGTTGCCATGGCTACTCAATCTGGAACAGTTACATCTGCTGATCAGGCTGAGGAAAATGGTCCTCTTGTGGAGGTCAGGCGCTGCTTACTTGTGAGAACAGATTCTCAGTTGTTTGAAACAGCAGGGGTGGACGTAGGAATACTTGACCATCAATATCGGGGGTTAAGGGATACTTGTTCCCAGGTGACCCTGTGCCATCCAGATATTATTCCTAGGGAGTATATAATCCCGAATGAGAGCATAAAGGTGGCAGGGATTGAGGGACAGGTGATCTCGCTGCCAGTAGCTGAGGTACCTATGAACTTTCAAGGCTGGAGGGGAGTTTGGCGGCTAGCGATTTCATCGACTCTGCCAGCAGCCGTGCTCGTGGCAAATGACCTGGCTGAACATGTGAAACGGGTGCTAGTGATTACACGTTCACAAGCCACCACGGGGACAGTTCCGGGGGGTAATGATGAGCCCGAGACGGAAGCTGGTGGGGGGAGTTCCGAAGCTGTGGTGGAAACCTTAACCACAGACAGCCGATTTGGCCAAGAGCAAAAGGCAGACGCCACTCTCCAAAAGTGTTTTGAACAGGTGACAGACGCCCAGCTAACACCTGAGACCCCAGTGAGATTTTGTGAGAGAAAGGGAATTTTATATAGAGAGACCCTGAGGAATATCTCAACAGGGGGAGATGGGATCAGAAGTCAGCTAGTGGTACCTGAAAAGTATCGCCCCATGATCTTACAAAGGGGGCACTCTGACATGTTTGCTGCACACTTAGGGGTGAACAAAACACAGCAGAGAATCACACAGAATTTTTACTGGCCTGAAATAGGGAAGCAGATCAAAGAGTTCTGTAAACAATGTGATGTGTGTCAAAGGCAGGGGAATAGCCGCGACAGGACCAAAGCAAAGTTGTGCCCTTTGCCTGTGATTGACACTCCGTTCAAATGCATAGGGGTGGATATTGTGGGACCTTTGCCCAAGGCCACAAAGAGGGGGAACAGGTTCATTCTCACCATTGTGGACCATGCCACGAGGTACCCTGAAGCCATACCCTTGACTAACATTGAAACTAACACAGTGGCAGATGCCTTGGTGGGGTATATGTCCAGGATGGGATTTGCCTCAGAAATAATCACAGATTTGGGCGCATCGTTCACATCGAAGCTCATGAAACGCTTATGGCAAATCTGTGGAATTAAACACAAGGAAACCACTGCCTATCACCCTGAAAGTAATGGGTTAACTGAGAAGTTCAATGGGACTCTAATGTGCATGATTAGGGCTTACTTGGCAGAGAATCCAAACAATTGGGACCAGAAGCTGCAATCCCTTTTGTTTGCTTATCGATCAGTGCCACAAGCCAGTACCGGGTTCAGTCCGTTTGAACTTGTATTTGGGAGAAGGGTGAAAGGGCCCCTTGATTTGATCAAACAAAATTGGGAGCAGATCACCCAGGATGACCCACAAGATGTTGTGACATATATAGACTCTTTAAGGAATGACCTAAAGAGAAACCTAGAGCTAGCAGCAGAGACCCTGCAAGCTCAAAAGGTCAGAAAGAAAGCTTGGGATGACCAGGAAGGCAGGGAGAGGCACTTTAACCCAGGGGAGGAAGTGCTTTGGCCTAGGCCCTGCAAAGAGAACAAACTGCAGCTGGGTAGCCCAGAAATAAAATACTTGGGTCACATAGTAGGGGGAGGAGTGATCAAACCCCTAGAGGCCAAGATAGAAGCAGTTCGTGATAGGCCCAGGCCCAACACCAAGAAAAAAGTCAAATCATTTCTTGGGTTGGTGGGCTACTACAGAAAGTTCATCCCGAGGTTTAGCGAGATTGCGGCTCCGCTGACCGATCTGACGAGGAAGAAGACTGATGACCGCATCCCGTGGACCAGCGACTGTGAGGAGGCGTTCCAGAGGTTGAAGGAGGCCCTCATCAACTATCCAGTGCTGCGTGCTCCAGACTTCGACCGGGAGTTCATCATCTACACCGATGCGTCTAACAGCGGGGTAGGAGCAGTTCTTTGCCAGGAGGATGAAAATGGTGACCAGCATCCAGTGTCCTACCTGAGTAGGAAACTGCAGAAAGGTGAGAGACATTTGGCAACCGTGGAAAAGGAGTGCCTGGCCATAGTCTACGCGATCCAGAAGGCCAAGCCTTACATCTGGGGAAGACATTTTATTCTGTGCACTGACCATTCACCACTGCAATGGTTAAAGACAATGAAAACCCACAATAGTAAACTTATGAGGTGGGCTTTAAACCTGCAAGACTATGACTTTGAAGTGAAGGTGGTCAGAGGGTCAGTGAACTGTGTTGCTGACGCCTTGTCAAGAAGACCTGAAGAATGAAGACGGCGAAAGAAACATGGACTATGTATATATATTAAACATGTTGGTTTGTATGAATAAAGGTAACTTGATGTATTGTAAATGGTAAATGTTTAACTTAGAGTGTAAGTATAAGTAAGTATGGTATTGTATGTTAATGTATAACTGTTTTTGTATGTTTTGGATCCAGGTTGTTTTTTGGAGAAAAGCACTTTAGCTTTCCCCCTACAAAACAACTTATAAAGAGGGGAGGTGTTCCATACAGCACTGATGTTACCTGTCTGTCATGGGTTGGAGGGAAAGTTCCATCCTATGGGGAGTGGAAGGCGGGACATCAGGAGGAGGGGCTGTACTGTATATATATGTGGAGCTTGTGTGGAGAAGTTTAGAAGCTGGAGGAGAAGCTGAGAGAAGAAGTTGGTGTGGGAGTCTGTGTGTCAGACAGGGTACTACTGTGTGTCAGTCAGTACCAACCTGATAGGTTCAGGTGTCTGTAGGGTTAGCCAGAACTGATAGGTTCAGGGTCTGTGCTTTATTTAAAAGTGTTCTGAGTGAACCAAACTGGTGTATGCATGATTGAGACTAAGCCACGTTACTGTATCTTATTCACTTGATCATTTTATTTTCCCTGTGTGTTGTTTAAATAAACCTTATTCCTTTATTTGTTAAAAATCCATTCCTGGTCTGTGTGACTCCTTACAGGGAATGGTTGGTGGCAGCTTAGTGAAACTGTGGCATATCCCAGTAGGTCTGGGTTTGTCACAACTATTTCTGTGAATCAGTAGTTCCCAGGACAGCTGATGACGAAGGCTTCTGGAAGTTGCAGTCTAAGAATACTTGAATATTCCACTGCTGTAAATGAAAAGAACCACCACAACAATAACAATAAAACAACCCTTTAGATCAACATGATTGAAAGATCATGATTTTATCTATCTATCTATCTATCTATCTATCTATCTATCTATCTATCTATCTATCTATCTATCTATCTATCTATCTATCTATCTATCTATCTATCTATCTATCTATCTATCTATCTATCTATCTATCTATCTATCTATCAGAAAGGAAAATGTTTGATCTACCTAGCTACCATCCCATCCCCACTAAAATCGTAGGTTCCTGTGTCCATGAAAGGAGATATATAAAAGAACAGTGTCAGGGCAGCATGATGCATATTAATGTCTTCCAGCTTTAATCATTATATTTCATTTGCTTCCAGAAATCTAGTGATGATGGTCAAGTTAAAGACTGTATAAAAATACATTAAGAAAATGAAATACTCAACGCTTGTGACAATGGGCTGTATAATATTATCCTTCAAGTCAACCATGGTTTTCTGAACCAGACTTTAAGACTCTGACAGAGTTAGCTAACATTTTTACATTTTATCTATCTTAAAATAGATACAGGCTTAGTGTGATCTTCCATAATATGTTCTGCCTAGCAATAACCAAGACAGGCATCAGAAAAAGATACTTAGTTCTGCAAACAACCCATTTGCTCTGAACAATATGGACTAATAAGATGTTGCTACTCAGCTTTCCCTCAGTGAATCTTCTCTGGAGGAACTTCCACTGTTTCTGAGGGGGAACAAGAACATGTCCCCCAAAAGCACTAGCCCATGTGAATGTAACATTGTTCCTTTTCAGACAATGTGGAAGAGGTAGCAGAATTTTGTGTACCCCTATTCGACACATGCATTGCAAGAGCTGAAAGAGGCCTATATGCTCTTTCAACATGAGGAGATAGTGATCTCTAGTCCCAAATTTCCCTTTGATTGGGAAACAGAGAAAAGCAGAGAAAGGAGTATCTTGGGCTGACTGAGAAGGTGTTAAAGATTAACTCCTATTACATCAGGGAATCAGTAGTGTGATGGGATCTGAATCAGTTCTGATTGTCTTGATGAAATTGATCTGCTTCCCAGTTTGGAAGATGTAGCTTGCTATATCTCCCTCAAAGCTATTTGACCTTGGATGATCTTCATTTTTATCAAACTGTTCTGTGAGACAACAGGAGTCATGTTTTTCTTTTTGTCTTAAAACCATCTTCAGTAAAATACTTAATCCATTCAACTAATGGTGAATATGACAAGTAGCTTGTATTCCTTTCTACTATGAAACTAGAATGCTGATCAGGAATCATCCAGGCAATAGGGTGGGTGTCTTCTATGCATGATGGCATGTGAGACAAGTGGAGGAGACCTCATCTCAAAATTTTGGAGTCACCTATTCTAGGGACATGAATCCTTTTGTTTAGTTGTTCTTGGGGAAATTTTTATGTCTTTGTTATGGACAAAGTTCCTCCAATTTTTTAGACTCAATTTGGTGCATTTATGTAAATTGACTGTCAGTTGATTGGAACTGTTCACAATTTGCCTGAAATTCTTTGCCATGGCATGTATATGAAATTGTTCATGAAAGATGAGTCATAATATCCACACTAGACAAGCGGATAATAACCTTTAGGTTTTCATTTGTTTTCAAAACATCCAAAGGGACACAGAGTTCTGTTAGAAGTGAAACTTGAGGTTTCCTGAGATTTAGTACATGCTAGGGATTGAAGGCAGTAGCCATAGTTAAAAACGTAAAGGTCCCCCTTGACATTTTTAGTCCAGCCGTGTCGGACTCTAGGGGGCGGTGCTCATCCCGTTTTTCAAGCCGTAGAGCCAGCGCTTGTCCGAAGACAGTTTCCATTGTCACATGGCCAGCATGACTAGAGAGCGCCATTTTACCTTCCCGCCGAGGTGGTACCTATTTATCTACTCGTATTTACATGCCTTCGAACTGCTAGGTTGGTGAGGAGCTGGGACAAAGCGACAGGAGCTCACTCCATCGCGTGGATTTGATCTTACGACTGCTGGTCTTCTGACCCTGCAGCACAGGCTTCTGCGGTTTAGCCCACAGCACCACCACACCCTGTAGTAGCCTTAGCCATAGATACCTGGCTTAAAAGGGACTTTAAAAAACCTACAAGACATAACCAAGGTAAATGAGTGATGGTGAGGAGGTTAGCACATCCAGAATTTACTGCCATTGTATTTAGAGTTGAACTAGGGGATATTAGGCTTGGGGTAAAGAATGTGACATTAAGCCTATCACAGGATCAAACCTCTTTTAAGAATTTAAATTCATACATTACTTGTAGCAGCAGATTTCTAAGCTCTGCTATTTCTTTTGTCATTTTCTGGTCAAGCACCTGGAGTCTTTTCCATTCAGCTCCTGTGCAAATATTGTGTCTGAGAAAGGAAAAGGTTTTATCACCTTTTAATTGCAAAAGCCAGAGCCTTGTTGAGTTTAACTCCCATGCAATGCCCTAAAAGCGGCAGAGGTAGTGGTTCATAGGTAAAAGTAAAGGTTCCCCTTGACATTTAGTCCAGTCGTGTCCGACTGTAGGGGGCAATGCTCATCCCCGTCTCCAAGCCGTAGAGCCAGCATTTTGTCTGTAGACAGTTTCCGTGGTCACGTGGCCAGCACAACTAGACATGGAACACCATTACCTTCCCACCGTGGTGGTACCTATTTATCTACTCGCATTTTACATGCTTTTGAACTGCTAGGTTGGCATAGTGGTAGGCCATTCTGGTGAAAAATGATTGTGCTGGATAGCTCAGTAGTTTAGGTATCTGGTTGTGGAACCAGAGGTTGAGAATTTGATTCCCCGCTGTGCCTCCTGAAAGAAGAGCCAGCCTGTGTAGCCATGGGTAAACTGCACAATCTAAGGGCACCCCCAGAAGAAGAGGTGTATTCTCAACCTAGAAAACCATGGAAAGGATTGTGGAAAGGATTGTTATAAATCAGAACAGACCTGACAGTGCACAATGAATACAAAACATTTAAAAATAAACATGTATAAGGAACTTGGTTAAATATTACTTTTGAAACCATCTTTCCTACCGTGATTATAAAGTGGGATTTCCTAGTAAAATTTCTGTTATCATTCCACTCTACAAAATCAATTTCTGAAATGTACTGTAAATAGAATTTAATCTTACAGGATTTGCATCTTACATATGTGTGCGAGTAAACTGTTACTTCAGTCTGGTATAAAAATTTGAGAAATATGCAAGCCAAGTTTGATGTCTCTTGTATACATAGCTGGTTGTGTATCAAATATTTAATATGTGATAGTCTTTGGGATTTGTTAGCATCTCCTTTAAAACTTGCCTGTGGCATTTACAAGAAGGAATGTAAAAAGTGGTTTTGATTATCGTTTTGGATTGTCACCTTGACAGTATGGGTTGGGTTTTATAGACAGACAGAAAGAAAATACACACAGAGACAAGCTTCCCCCCTCCTTCCATTTTGCATTGATTCCCTACAGAATGCCTACAGAAATGGCTCACAAGCTGAATAGACATGAAAGGGATAGGAAGTGGAATTATTTGAGAGGAATCTGATTCATTATTAGTGGGAGGAAGGCATATTAAATTGACTGGCTGTGCGATACCTTTTTTGTGGCATTTGCTGTTAAAGAACAGGTAAAAATTGCTGGTCACATTACATATATTGCCGTTAAATGGTGGAAAGGAGAAAAATGTGAAGTTTTTACACTACTCAGAATTAGTATGAAATTATTACTAGGTTGAGAAAAAAATGTGACAACTTCTCTTCCTGTTTGCTAATGAGTGAAATAACTTCTTTCAAAGCACACGCCTCCTTGTATGTTCACTTGCTTGTGGTAATAATGTTAGGGTTTCACGCTAAAATGGTTAATTATGTGCCATCAAGTCATTCTTGACTTATGAAGACCCTTCGAGGCTTTTTGTAGGTGTAAAGTCTGCAGAAGTAGTTTTACCAGCTTCTTCTGGTGCTGGGATCATGCAGCTTGCTCAAGGGCATGTAACCCCATTAGCCCCACATGCTCCAGGTGATCTCATCTGGCCCCGCTCCCAGAAAGCACCGTGGGGATTTGAACTCCTAGCCCTGGCGGCACAGCCAGGTGCTCCAATGCACTGAACTTGATTGGCTTTTAGTGTTTCAGCTTATTAGCTGAAATTAATGTATATAGATCTGTCTTTATATGCTCTTGATTAAAGTAATTTTTTAAAAGAATTCTCACTTTGAAGCTGAATGTAAGTTACAGATGCCTAGTAATCTGTTTCTCAGGCAGTTAGATGCGTGTCAATGTATGTTTCAGTGTAAGTACTTTAGTTTCCTTTACAGGATTCAATTTACGCCAATTTTATAAGGCTACTTATGAAACGGAATTGATTTTTAGTTAACAAATGATTTGTTTTCCATTAAATTTTTTTAGGAGCAAAAGCAATAGCATACTTTGGCCTAAGCCTAAGTCTAGCATAGATCCATTGGACTGGATCTTGTTGGGCCCCAGCAGAGTGGAGCACTCTGCCAGCAGGGTTATGTAGGATCTCTTGCTTGCACAAATGTTGCTCTTATACAGACAGATCTCATTTAGGGATGTCCAGCTTGTGATCATGCAAGGAGGTACATTGCATGACCAAAGAGGATCTTGGCCACTGAAATCAATGAAAAGTTACATAAATGTTGAGAGACAAAGTTCCCATTGCATATGTGGCTCTCCTTTAGTTGGGATTAGGCAGTGATGGGTTGATAGGATTTGAGAGGCTGCGATTATGTACCAATTTACTCAGCAAATGCACCCATGGGGTCCAAATTTTTAAAAATGCTCTCTGGCAACTGTGTAGGGACATCACAAAAAGAATCAGGTTTCAGTTCAGATTTCCAATCAAATGACCTCACAAGATAGGGTAGGCATCCAAAATCTCATAGTCAATTTCAATTGCTTTTTTACAATCAACAGATCACACCAAAAAAATCTCACAGTAGTTAATGAGCTTCTCTTTACCTGTTTTCTCCAATTGTTCTGCAGATCTTTAATCCCACCCCCCTCCATTGGTGAACTTCTCATATTTGATGTTTGTGTTTCTTTTTTGTTTTTGCTGCCTGTTGATTTCAACACAAAATTTCATGTTAAAAAAGCAGAATATACAGGGGAAGCAGGAGTACAAATGCATGTCCTCTGCAGGTTTTAAAAAGTAATGTATTTAAAAAAAACATCCACGCACCCCCCCCCCCAAAGATCTGCCTGATTAATTGTGGGCCTTTTCAAGTTGATCCAAAGGGTTTGAACTGATTAATTGTTTTAACATTCCAGCCTTAATGTTACATTTCCCCCAATGAAATGAATGGACTTAAAAGTACTTTATGTTCAATGTTCTATTTTTTTTCCTTTTAAAGTCTTTTCTATCTATCTAAAATATCTTAGCTTCTGGGTTCTTTGTAACTGACACGACTGCATCATAATAACTCAGGAACATTATTATTCATCTTTACATTGATTCCGCATATAGCTTTACCCTTAAATCCACATGCTTTTGTAAAGCATACTTTTTTCCTCCTCCAAGTCTTTTTATTACTGCAGTGCCAGCTACTTCTGATATCATTAAATGTCTGTCAGCATTTCCATTCTGAACCTTATTTTCAGGGGATTTATTTCCTGGGCGTTTTAAGTCACCTTCTTATAGCATTTCTATAGAAATGCATAACATAAAGTAGGTGGCAATTTATTTTTATTTTATATTCCCTCACAATTTTCACAGAATGATAGAATAATGAAGTTGGAAGGGACCTATACGGCCATCGAGTCCAACCCCCTGCTCGATGCAGGAATGCAAATTAGAGAATATCTGCCATGTGATTGCCTAAATTTCTCTTGAATGCCTCCCGTGTTGGAGCACTCACTGCCTCTCAAGGTAATTGGATCCATTGCCATACTGCTCTAACAGGAAGTTTTTCCTGATATTCAACCGAAATCTGGTTTCCTGTAACTTGAGTCCATTGTGCCTGTCCTGCACTCTGGGATGAATGAGATGAGATTTTGCTCCTCTCAAGTTTTTGAAAAGTGCTATCATATCTCCCCTCAGTCTTCCTTTCTCAAGACTAAACATGCCCAGTTATTTCAGTCTTTCCTCAGAGGGCTGGTTTTTCAAGCCCCTGATCATCCTTGTTGCTGTCCTCTGAACTTGTTCCAATTTGTCAGCATCCTTCTTGAAGTACGGTATCCAGAACTAGACATAGAACTCAAGACGATGCGCAACCAGTGCCAACTAGAGGGGAATTAACACCTCAATGGTTTTGGAGACTATACTTCTGTTAATGCATCCTAAAATAGTATTTGCCTTTTTTTTAGCCTCATCACACTTTTTGGCTCATACTCAGCCTGTGATCTATTACAATTCCAAAGTTCTTCTCACTTCTAGTATTACTGAGCCAAATATCCCCCATCTTGTAACTGTGTTTTTGGTTTCTTTTTCCTAGGTGTAGTATTTCGCACTCATCCCTCTTAAATTTCATTCTTTTGTTTTCAGCTCAGTGCTCCAGCCTATCAAGATCATTTTAAATTTTGGTTCTGTCTTCCAGGGTATTAGCTATTCCACCCAAATTTGTGTCATCCACAAATCTGATTAGCATGCACTGTATCCCACGATCCACGTCCTTAATGAAAATGTTGAAGAGCGCAGGGCCCAGGACTGAGCCCTGGGATACCTCACTTATTACTTTCACCCAATTTGAAAAGGAGCCATTAATCATCACTACAATTCTGTAGCCAACTGTGTATCTACCAGTAGTTCTTAACCACCTCACACCTAGTTAGTTTGCTAATGAGAATATCATGAGACACTTTGTCAAAAGCTTTGCTGAAGACAAGATATGCTACATCTACAGCATCTCCTCTATCAGGGAGGTTACCTGATCAAAGATGAGATTAGATTAGTTTGGCAGGATTTGTTCTTGACGAATCTATGTTGGCTTCTAGTTACCACTGCATTGTTTTCTAGGTGTTTGCATGGTCACCACTTTATAATCTGTTCCAGAATTTTCCCTGGGATTGATGTCTGACTGGTCTGTAGTTCCCAGGTTCCTCCCTTTTGCCATCTTTGAAGATAAGGACAATGTTAGCTCTCCTCCAATCATCTGGCACCTCACCCATTTCCCATGATTTCATGAAAACAACGGACAGTGGTTCTGACAGTTCTTCAGCTAGTTCCTTAAATATTCTTGGATACAGTACATCCAGCCCTGGAGATCTGAATTCATTCAAGGTAGTAAGGTATTCCTTGACTATTTGTTTATCAATCTCCAGCTACAGTCCTGTCCCCTCTGCTTGCACTTCACATTTGTTTGGAGAGTCATAGTCTGTCCTTTGGGAAAAGTCTGAGCTAAAATAGGAATTGAGCACTTCTGCTTTTATTTTGTCATCTTTTATCATGTTCCCATCTCTATTGAGAAGCTGAGACATTGTTTCTTTTCTTTGTCTTTTGCTACACACATATCTGAAGAATGCTTTTTTTGTTGCTTTTAGTGCCTCTAGCTAACCTCAGCTCATTCTCAGCTTTTGCCCTGCTAATGCCATCCCTGCAATTCCTTCCTATTTGTCTGTACTCTTCCTTTGTGATCTGGCCTTCTTTCCATTTCCTATATGTTTTCCTTTTTATTTTTAGATCCTGTCTGAGCTTTCTGTGAAGCCACAGTGGCCTTTTTTGTTGTCTCCCACCTTTTTTTCTTGTTGAATTTGCTTTTATTTGTGCCTTTAGAACTTTTTAATAGAAACTCACCTTTCTTGGAGTTCTTTTTTTGTTAGGATCTCCTGCCATGGAACCTTCCTTGTCATTGTCATGAGTTTATTGAAATTAACTTTTTAAAAAATCCAGAATATATATGTGGCTACATTCTGCTTTGGTTTGCTTTGAAATCAAAAATTCCAGTAAAACATGGTCACTCTCACCCAGAGTCTCCTTTACTGCCCCTTCCTCCACCAAGTTATCTCTGTTGGTTAGAATCAGGTCAAGGATAGCTAGCCTATTAGTTTCTTTCTCCACTCTTTCTAGGAGAAAATTATCAGGCACACAAGTTACGAATTTCTTGGGAGGGCCATACTTAGCAGAATTTGCTTCCCAACAGATAGCAGGATAATTGAAATCTCCGATCACTACTACAACATATTTCTTTGAAATCCAATTTGTTTTTCAAAAGTTTCATCCACATCTTTTCCTTGATCAAGTGGTTGGTAGTAGACTCCAATTACCATGTTCCTTTTGTTTTTCAACCCAGCTACAATGATCCAGATGTTCTCAATGAGACAGCCAGTCTCCTCTTCCTGTATTTCTGTGCAGGAATGTGTATTTTTGACATATACTGCAATTCCACTTCCCCTTTTATTATTTCTGTTCTTTTTGAACAAATTATATCTTTCAGTTGTTGTATTCCAATCATGGGAGTCATCTCACCAAGTTTCAGCTATTCCTGTCGAGTCATATTTACCCTCCTGACCTAAGATTTCCAGTTCTTCTTGTTTGTTTCCCGTAATGGCATTGAAATACAGATACTCTAGAGATTGTGTAATTTGCCATTTGCTTTTCTTTGTACATTTTTATAAATACGATTATTAATGTTAATGTTAAAGGCAGCCAGATTTCGGTTGAATATCAGGAAAAACTTCGTAACTGTTAGAGCAGTACGACAGTGGAACCAGTTACCTCAGGAGTTGGTGAGTGTTCCAACACTGGAGGCATTCAAGAAAAACTTAGATAATCACCTGGCAGATATGCTTTGATTGTATTCCTGAAATGAGCAGGGGGGCTGAACGTGATGGCTTTGTAGGCCCCTTCCAACTTCACTTTTATTTTATTTTATGATTCTATGATTGACCTACATTAAAACTGTTTGGTCTATTCCCCTTATTATGGTTTCATCTATCTTTACCTTTGTGCTTGTGTCTCCCTCCCCCTTCCAGTTTAGTTTAAAACCCTCCTGATGAAGTTCTCCATGCTGTGGCCAAACAAAGTCCTTGTGAGGTGAAAGCTATCTCTTGCTAGCAGTCCATCTTCTAAGGAGCTTAGTCTGTGATACCAAAAACCAAATCCCTCATGTCAACATCATCTTTGTAGCCAGTTATTCACCCAGAGTCTTTCCCTTTCTATTCTACTTCCAAGTATTGGTAGGATGGATGAGAAAACTATCTGGGTCCCCAAGTCTTCATGTTTCCTTCCCAGAACTTCAAAGTCTGATGTGATCTCTTAGAAATTACTCTTGGCTGTGTTGTTTGTTTCCACGTGGACAAGAAGAAAGGGTTATCTATCTGTGGGTTTCATGAGTGATGTCAATCCTTCTGTCACATCCCTAATCTGTGATCCTGGGAGACAGCATACATGGCAGTTCCATGGATCTTCCCGGCATACTTCAGTTTCCAACCCACACAGTAGGGAGTCTCTGATAATTACTCTTCTCATTCTGAACCAATATCATCATACCAACACTACAACAGGCCATTCATGCTGGGCATTTCCTTCAAAGGTTATGAATGGGTCAATTTACAAATTTGTTGTTCTGTGTTGCTAAGTCATCTCCAGCTTATGGCATCCTGATGAATGAGTGGCCTCCAAAATTCCCTATCATTAACAGCTCTGCGTAGTTCTTGCAATCTCAAGGCTGTAGTTTCCTTTGTGTATCTCAGATTTGTATCATGGCATAAAGGGGACAATTCTTGAAAAGAACACAACTGAAGGTTTTTTTTTCAAAAAAATGGTTTGTTACCAGTTTTATCTGTAATGATTTACATTCTTAGAGAATTTTGTGCTTAATAATTCTGTTGTAATATGGAAATACCTCGCTGAATGACCCAGTAGCTTACGTATCTGGTTGCAGAGCCATAGGCTGGGAGTTCAATTCCCCATTGTGCCTCTTGTGAGTACAGCCAATCTGTGTGGCCTTGGGCAAGCTGCAAGGTCCCAGAATGCTCCCAGAAGAAGGGAATGGAGAACCACTTCTGAGTATTCCCTTCCTGGAAAACCTTAAGAGTCACTGTAGGTCTGAACTGACCTGAAATCTGAAATGATTATTATTAATATGAGAATACATTAGGACCACTTGAGTGTAATAGGGCTAACTTCCAAGAATAAGCACAGTTCAATGGAAGGGCCCAGGTTCTGTTAAATGGAAAGAAAATTACAATCCTGAGGAGGCATCAAACTTAAAGATGGCTTAAATGAAAAGTATTCATAATAGTTTACTGTCCTCTCTGTGTGTCTCTATATTTCTTTCTCTGTCTTCTTTCTCTCTTGTCTCCCTCTCTGCTTAACAGAAACCTCTGATGTCTGAAAGATGATGGTGGAACAAACAACTGAGGACCGATGAAGGAGATTTCCAAGAACCATTTTATGGAAGATAATGGGGTGAGGGGAGCAAAAAACAGGACTCTCTTTTGTGTAATTTTAAATTTCAGCCCAATGGTATGGTATCTCTCTACTTGCAATACACCTCAGGTCCAGCTACTTGGCACAAGCAAAAATAAGAATGCTGAGAAGATGCTCATGCCAAACAGATCAAGGAGCAGAGCTAGTAAGTACCTTTCTGTAGGAATGGGCAGAGCAAAAACGCTTTCTATATGCTAGCCCTTTACATAAGCCAAAATTTTGAGCTCAGTTAGAAATCATTTTATACTTTCCCCCTCCATCCAAATTTCCCTTAGTTTCAGCACCAGTTCTGCAATGGAGAGGGGAAGCTGATGTGGAAACTATAGGTTCTTGCTCACATGTAAAATTCACACGTGAGCAGGATCTTCTGCTCTTCAGATTTCTAGTTGGTCACATGAAGAAAGTGACAATGGAGGGAGTAGGGCTTGCCACTCCCCTGTAAACACATTGAGAACATCAGCTAACATAACCATCCAAATATATCTATATTTCCAAATGAGATATTTATTCACAACAGAATTCTTCACCAATAGTTTGACGTGAGAACACAGGAAGTCACCTGACAGTGAGTCAAATAATTGATCCATCTCATTCAGAAGCTGTCCAGCATTCTATGCTGGTGTCTTTGAAACTATATCTGCAGGTACAGGAAATGAGCCCAAGACCTTCTGCTTTCTAGTCGAATGGTCTGGCACTGAGGTATAGGAAATTCGTATACCACATTATCATTGCTTTGTGGGGGTGGCGTTCAGTCAGAGGATTAGAGAATCACGGCGAGTGGATGAAAGACAATTTGGAGATAGGATTCAGATAGATCCCATACAGAGGATGGGATCATTTTCTCTGCTCCATCCTGGCTATAGAGGAAATGTGTGTCACTTTGCTTTATACAAGGCTGCTCTGGATCTAAGATACTGCAAAGTTGCACTAGTACAAAATATGACTATACGCTTCAAATCAATCAGCAAAAATCATGTATAATTATGTTTAAATATATGTATTGTACACCCATATATATAACATATAAATATTATGTGAAACATTAATTTATCCTCTATTAGGCATCTGGGAACTTTTTAAATTCCAAAACAACAAGCTAATGCTGAAGAAACAGGCATTTGATTCAAACTGGAGCGGATGGTGGCTGCAAATGACCTTTCTCTTGTCCTTCCTTTTCAGGCAGGCTTTTAAGCAAAAAGTATGGGTCTCCTAAATGCTGTATTTATTGAATGTATAGATTTGTAATTTTTTTAAAAAGTGAAAATTGAAGACCTGCTTCAATATTTCTGGAATCAATTTCAGAGAACAATCCTATCCCTTGAGGAGCTATACAATGCTGCAGACCTGTATCGATGAAGAAGGAGGTTGATGAGCAAGAACTTCTATGGGCTCCTAGCAGAAAGTGCTTCCATTATTGCTGAATGACGATAGCAAAGCAGGAATAAGACTGGCTACAGATATGTATGAACTTCTGACTTCTGGCTCCCCCACTTAACAACCCAAAAAGAGGCAGAAAGGGCAGCTGCTTTGGAGCTGTCATAGGTCCCTCCCAGTGGTGGAGGAGAAAGGAATATTAAGTTTTTTAAAGACTACACATGGAGGAAGAGGAAAAGAACCCTGCCTTACATTCTGCTCTAGCTGGTACAAGCAGTTTCTGTACTGCAGATTCCACCAACCATCTCTACCTCTACTTCCAATGATTGCTCTGTCTTCTGCAAAGAAGAAAAGGAAGCACCTGTGGCTTATTGGGATCAGAACATGCCCCAGCAAGCCTCATGCCCTCATGCTGCCCCTCCTCTTCTCCTTGATTTCTAAACCGGGAGTGCAAAACCTGTGCAGGGGGAGGTTTACTTTTGTTGCACAAAGTGGGGGAAGATTTCTTTAATCTTTGCATCAAGCCTTGCTACTTCCATCAATGCATAACTCCAAGGAACCTTTGCTTTCAGGTTCAAAATGTGGAATTCTCTCCTTGGGAGATCAGGCTGGTCTGATCTCTGTTTTATCCTTCCTTAGACAGATAAAGACCCATCTCTTCAGGCATGCTTTTAACAATCATAGTTGAGTCCCTGAATGCCTTTTAAAAGTTTACTTGCTTTTAATTATTCAATTCTATTTAATTTGCATATAGTTTAATTTTTTAATGTTTAAATTATGTTTTTATTTCCATTCTTCTTAATATTGGAGGCTGCCTTGGCTCACCTTATTCAAAGAAATGCATAAAATCATCATCATCATAAATAATCATAATAATATCCCTGGGAGAGACACTACATCATATTTCCTGGTGCATTCTGGACCCAGAAATTTAGCCACTAGGCTTTGGAGAGTTGTGTGGCACTAGAAGCAACTGAAATGCAATTTTTTTTTCCTAAAGGGCAACCATCTCATGAAACTGAAATATTCTGAATCTCATCCAGGCCTCTCTTGAAAATCTCTATGAAGTTGGCCTCTGGTCCCCAGAATGGTAGAAATTTATCCGTTGTGTTCTGTACCAAATGTCCTGCTTAAAGGGGCTGGGTGGTGGTGGTTAGAAACCCCTTTAGTTTTGAGTCATTCCATTTATCCCACAATTCCTTTGCTTTAATTCTAAGTGGACCAGAACTAGAATAGGAGTTGAAAAGTTGGTAAAAGGGCAATTGTCATGATAAGTAAGCCTTGTAGGAATCTAAATTTTAAATAAACGTCTGCTTTATTATCAAACTTAACAACAATGAGAGTGTGTCAAGATTAAAGAGTAGACGAAGAAGAACTGCAATCCTTCTCATGTCCTTATGGTTACTTTCTAGGCCAGGTGGCAATGAGAAATATTGCCTGCAGAGCTTGGTTCAAATGGGTGCCTAGAATGATAGCCAGTCTTACTTTTGACACTCTTACTCAAAGCATTGTACCAGCAGGGACAAAAATCTTCAGGAACTCAAGTCACAATTGTATTAAGGCAATATTGATTATTTAAATATATTTTCCTCTGTGGGGTGATTTAGAACCAGCCACAAAATCTTATTAAAACAAATTCTTGTTCTTTAATTATACCCAGGCTTGTAAATTATGTAATTTCCTATGGGAATACAAAAGAGATACCAAATGTTCATATTTCAGTTTCTTATTCTAGGATGGGGACATTAAAAGGGTTCAGCTGAAGAGTATATAATGAGGTTAATTTTTCTGGAATAAATGGGTTATGCCTCCATGTAACATATTTGCTAGGATTGAGTTATACATTTATTCTTGTGTAATATTTGTAAGCTGCCTTTTATTCCTTGATAGCAGAAGGAAACATGAGAAATCACAAGGAAGTCCAAATTAGCTGGAACCTCAGATGGTAAGGTATAGTTATGGAAAACATTCCCTGATTCTGGTTTGAAAATTATATGAGATTATCAGGTTATTGCTATTTTTTCCAACTGCATCTGAGATATCTACTTTGCAGTTGCAACTTTTGATTTAGGGTGTAGACAATTATTTGTTACTATATGCTGTCAAGTTGCTTTTAATTTATAGTGACTCCAACAGGGTTTTTTAGAGGTATGTGAGATGTACAAGGCTGGATTGCTGTTGGCACCCTCCAGTGCATTTCCATGGCCAAGCTGGAATTTGAATCAAGGTCTTCTGTTATCTGATACTCCACCCACCACACCACATTGGAACTGCCACATCAACAATGATATCTATTTACCACCTTGAAAACAATGTCTACCACTCGCAAGTCCTACAAGTTCAGATTCCGAACTACCATCCCCATCATGTTGTACAATGCGTTATTTGTATTTGTTCATTAAAATATTTGTATTGACTTCTTCCTCTGAAAAAAAGATCTTCCAGGTGCTTAGTAATTTTCACATTTCCAATGCAAACGTTAAATAAAACTCCAAGCACAGTTTAAAAAACAAAAACAAGGAAAACAGATCCTCAGACAGGCCATGCCTAACTTGAGTTTAAAACTACCACTGGTTCTGTAGGTTTACATAGAAAAAAAGGGTATAACTGTGTCACACACACACCAGTTCCCCTGTTTGTTCTTCAACACAACCCAGGTTCACTTTTGGATATGACATTTAAACCCTTTTCGCTGCCACCAGAGGATTTATTCCTCACTCTATCAAGTATGACTCTTAAATCAGTGTTATTCAATAAAACAATGTTTATTTAAGTGTTTATAAGTAAATCATATAAAGTAAATCATGGATGGTCTTATTTTATTCATTCAATAATCTGTGCTTTGATAACATTTATATTTGCTTATGTAGAATCATGCTAATCAAGGTATTTATTCATTTCTTATCTTGTTCTCTATCTCTCTATTCTTCTTTAACACAAGGCTGGTCCTAACTGTCTAAACTGCTTCTCTTTAACTGATATCCTTAACTGAAGTCCCTAACTCTAACTCATATCCCTAACTCATCCCTAACTGATCTTTAACTGTCTTCCATTCCTCTTATATTTCCTTAGTTCCGCCTCTTCTGTTCAACCATTGGTTGATATATCAAGGTTCCATTGCGATGGACAGGAGTGGTTACTGACCTGTCCGTCACAAACTGTCATCAGCATAAATTTCTGGAATACTTTGTGACTGTATCAGAGGGGGTTTCCCCCCTTGAAATGTTGGAGTGGGGTGCCCCTTATTTGGACCACAAGTTGCCTCTAATAACATTAAAACCTCATGCTCAAGATGCTTTTGTGTCATTGTTATTACTCTTATGGGCTAGAGCCCTTCAAATTTCTTGTAGCCTCTTTAATGTGGATTGTTTTCTCCACTTCCTGCCTATCAAGTGAGCAGCATGATGGGACACCTAATTTGCTCCATGTGCACCACCAGATCCATGGAAGTCTCTACTAACATGAGTATATATTAGTCTCTAAGTAGTCTTAATACAACCTGCCATAATAGGTGCTTATTCTGGATGAAGGTGAAAGAGTTGTGAAACTTGCTGTAACTCTTCAACCCAAAAATGATGGTTTCCAGGAGCACCTGGACACTAAACTCTGCCAGCAAATTTCACTTTGGTGGCAATAGTCTTTGAATCCTTTGAGAAAGAAAAATGCAGAATCCATAAATATTGGCAATGTCTTTCTTTAAAAAAAGAGGAGAGACATTTTGTTTCTTCCTTACAACCTGAACAAACCTAAGATGTGGATTTAGCACAAGCAATCTCCACCTTTACTTCTCTTCTGAGTGGCTCAAAACTCCTGCTGCTGCTCTGCTGTCTTCATGTAGGCCACATGAAACTGCACTTCGACCAAAGATAAAACATGTGACCTCTCTGTGAGGAGGGAGGGTTTCTTTCCAATCTCTGGGTGAGGCCAGAATGTTGGAACGATGAACAAGGCTCTTGGCAGCACAGGCATTATACCTCATTACACTCGTGGTGAGTTCGGTTGTGGATCAATCCGGAATTTAACGGCTTCATGTTGCTCATTTTGGAATGAGCTCTTGGCAGTAACCTGAAAGAAGTTTAGGCACTCTTCTGTTATGACTGCCCTGTGTAGTTTTTCATTTCTCCCATTGGTTTGGTGTTGGAAGTTAAAATGTTTACTCATACTATCTTCTGACACTTTTCCAAACTTCGCCATTCTTGAGATGCTCTGTACGATATTGCCACACAGAATGACATTTGTTTCACTCACTTCCAAGCTCAGAACTGAAAATAACAGCGAGCTATGGCAGGTATGTGTTGCATGTGCATAGATTCTCATACTATCTTTCTTGCATTTTTATGATGATGTGATAAAATATCGCAAGCAAAATATTGTTATAGCAATAGGCTTCTGAAGGTTTCTAACATTGCACTTCTAAGCTAAGCTTTCATGAATCCTTGTAGTTTATGCATTAATTGTATTTAATATATTTTCTCTTCCTGCGTATAACACCGAGAAACACACATAGCACCATGTGAGCATGATTGCTTATCTCTTTTATTACATTTATCTTCACTTGTGAGAAGAGACACAATAATTCACTTGTGGCGACGACACTTGTGAATTATCCTTCTTCACAAGAGGAGATATATGTCATAAGAAAGATCAGTTTCTATGTGTGCTTCCTCCTCACCCATCCCCACATCCAGGGGATTTATTACAGGGGTATTGGTGTTTATCTTGATGAGATACAGATTACTTCCTCATGGGTAATGAGGGGATCCTGTTTTGTGCAGATAAATTTCACGTGGTTAGTATAGCTCGGAAAATTTCTGTCATATACAATTCCCCTTAAAAATCAATTTTGGAGTTTAACTCCACACCTAACCTCCCAGACAGTGCTGCTTTTAGATATTTAAGAGGTACTGTTAACCTTTACATTGTTTGTTCCCTTTTGCAAAAGCATTCTGCAGGGACATTTGTGGTGCTGGCTAATGAAGCTGTGGTGTATGCAACAGCTTCCACCCTCGATATTATTAGCAATTGAGTGGTACTGCCTGGAAACCTCTGTGACAGAAACAAAGGAAGAATTGGGTGTGCACACAGATGAAGCATTCACAGACAGATCTAGGGGGCCACTGACCATTTCCCTTGCTTACCTAAGCACTGCTGCCATTTTTGTCATGTTGCCTTTTAGTTTTGCTTTGCTTTGCATAAATTTTACACTGTGGATAGCTTGGCTATCAGATAGCAGTCATATATTGATGCTGTTGATTTTATCAATTTGCTTTCTCATTATGACTATTGTGTTGAACTGGGAGATCCCCACAGTCTAATGTAATAACATAGACAAGAGCAGGAAAACTAATTAATTTGCATACTGAAATATGCAGCAGCGCAGAACTCAGTGTAACGGGGCATAAGTGAAATGGAATAAAGCATAATATGATGGTTGTAAGAGTTGCCCAGAGTACTCCTGGAAATTTTTCATCTACCAACAAAGAGTCTGGCCCAAGTACAGAGAAACCAAGTAAGAAGGGGGAGGAATCTTATTTTAGATTCTTTAGGTATCAGCATTGCATAATGCTGTAATGTATCATGCTTCGTTGTGGCACTTTCCTCCATTTGTCACTTTGCGTCACATTGCTATATCTCAAAAATCACCGTGTTCCCTCCTCTTCTCTGTTTAGGAAGGCAAATGGACGCAAACGATCTTGCACTGAAAACAAGGATATTTCAAGGATCAGGGTCTCAGAATAAGAAGAAATATAAATTGATGTTTCAAGGCTCTTCTATCTAGGGGAGATAATTCTTAAAATAATCTCCCACAAAGAGAACAAAGTATTGTTTTTGCAGCTGAGCTTTTTCTGTAATAAAAAATGCCAAATAATAATAGCAATAAACATCTACAAACAGTAGAAAATATATTTCTCAAGTTTTAATTTTATTTAATGCAAGTGCAGGTATCAGTCCTAGCTATATTTATGCTGGGAAAAAAGGGCACACTTATTTCAGAAGAATATTAAATTGTTCATTAAAACCTGCTTTATTTCAGTGGGACAATAAAAATTAAATTTTATTCTGATGATGAATTTTTGTTCCATTAATCACTTACCAATGAATAAGTCCCACTGAATTAAACAAGATTTATTTCTTCATCTCTATGTGTAGAATGTCACACTAAGTCCAATTTTGGGGGAGCAAATTCCTTTCAGGTAAATAGGATTTCCCATTTTTCTCTTTCTGGCAGCTGGATGTCATTACTTTGTTACTTTGACTTTGGAATTAACTGCTCAAAACAATCATGATTGCCTTCTGCTCAAACCAAAATTTCTTCTCCTCTCTGCTCATCTTTTCCCATTTAGTTGACATCCATGATCAGCTGTAACAATCTGTACCATTTGTTTCTCATTGTGTGACTAAAATATTCCAGAGTTCTGCATTTATGATGACTTCATTTCATTTAGTACAAAAGCAAAGTGTGCTGCTTATATACTGCCCCACAGTGCTTAAAGCACTCAGCATGTGGTTTATAATTTAATTATGCAGGGTACACATTGCTGCACCCCACACCCCACAAGCTGAGTACTCAGTTTACTGATCTCGGTGGGATGGAAAGCTGAGTCAATCTTGACCCGGCTATCTGGAGTTGTACTTGGGTTGGGAGCAGAACTTGGGCCGCAGTACTGCAGTTTAACCACTGTGCCACGAGGCTCCAAAGTTCTTGGTCACTTTGCTGATTCAAGAATTCTGTGATAAATACCTTTTTCAATACTTCTGTCTTACAAGAAATAGCATCTGTTAAAGTCCCCAATTCTATGCCATACAAAACAACTGAGAATATGTAACACGAACTTCCATATTTATTTATTTAATTTACTAAAGTAACTTTTTTTTTTGCCCCGCTTTGCCACTAAACTCTTCTCTCCACCTGCCCCTGAAACAAGATAAACCATGCCTCCAAGAAAGCTTGCAAAGTCACAATATTGGTCTTTGCTCTTGCCAGTTCTAATTGAAACAAGCCTTGCATCATCTGGGCAGTGAGCAAAAAATAGCCGTTATTGTCATGGCCAAACAGTTACATTTGGGAAATAAATGCTCCGTCTGGAAGCGTGCTATTGCTCAGGCACATTCAGGTTTTTGGCCCTGCTTGTGGTTCTGCGCATGAGAAATTAATTTGTAGTTTTGTAGTTCCAACTAAAGTGGACTCATGGGATAAATAAGATCTACACAGGTGTAGGCTTACCACTCAGCAGTTGGTTCAATGGTTCTACTCTAGTTGGTACTTGCAGTTGAATTTAGGCTCTAATGGCTGTGGCATTAAAAACTGAAGGAGATGTGTGCCTTCGTTTTGCATTGTTACTGACAAGTTATGCAAGTCACATTTCCAAAAAGGCAGACTCTTTTACACTGTGCTCCTATAGTTTTTATGTGAGAAGCACCCGTAACCATAACCAGAGTGTTTAAAATAGACTATCTTTTAAAGTGTCAAAATACGGAATATATCCCAGAGTGGGTTGCATAAGGAGATCTTTAAATCTTGCTATGCATTTGTCCTACAGACTGAAATCTTCTCTCTGACAATGTTGAGTCCTACCAGTGGGATCCTACTAGTGAAATGACACCACTCCTTGCAGAGACAGTCTGCTCTAGCAGAGAGTTGATGAATTATTCTCATGCAAGTGTATTTCTTTATCTTTTGAAACTTTCCGGTGCAAGTGGCCTTAGCATAAACAATTAAAATTATACACTAGATACGCAACCAAAGAAACATCTCTAAGCCCCCCCCCCCAAACAAACATCACCAGGTTCAAATTTTGGAGCTGGGGAGGATGTGAAGATATCTGAACCAAAGTCTACAAGGTTCCACAATGACATTGCTCTAGGCGCATTGATAAATTGTAACCGCTTGCCTATCGTGTTTATTGATTCTTGCCTCAGAAGTAGTTCCATTATGTTCTGATGGGTGATGTGCATATGTCCATCTGCATGGATATATAAACCTATATAAACAATTTGTTTCTAGTTTCAAGTTCACATTTGTGATCAAACTAATAAACTGCAACCTTGAGCACAGTGGGAGCTACTAGAATCATGGGAGTGATCAAGCATCTTGATTAGACTGCCCACTGTGTATGAGTGATATCAAAACAAGCTGGCTTTGGCCAGCATTAAAAACATCCCATAGCTGGGGGAAAATCAGCAATATGATGAAGAATGAGGTGTTTGGCTGTGTTTATAAAATAACCAGTTGATGCAAAAATGGACCAATCTCCTTGAAACACATCCTGGAATGATCAGTGTCCCTCTTGAGAGTTGTGAGGTAGGGAGGGAGAGAAAAAGCAGCATGTGGAATAGAAAGCTTCTATCAAAGACTTGTCTGTACACACATTTACAGAGGCATTTATCTATATACAATATGTTCCCATCACCCTTGGGGGTTTTCATGAGAAGACAAAAATAAAATAATATTGGTCTAAAATGATATTTTCTTTCACATCTGAAATTATAAAAACACCATTTTCAAGCATAATGTCTATTGGGGGTCCACAAAGAGGACGTGCAAACATTATGCTAGAAGAAGAAAGGAACCAAAAGGATTATTTTGTTTATAATTATTGCTTCTGTGCCTTGTGGCGCAGTGATTAAACCACTGTACTGCAGCCAAAACTGTGCTCACGACCTGGGGTTCAATCCCAGGTAGTGGCTCAAGGTTGACTCAGCCTTCTATCCTTCCGAGGTCGGTAAAATGAGTACCCAGCTCGCTGGGTGTGTGTGTGTGCAATGTGTAGCCTGCATAATTAACTTGTAAACCGCCCAGATAGTGCTTGAAGCGCTATGGGGCAGTATATAAGCAGCATGCTTTGCTTTGCTTTTGCTGTTAGGAAGCTTCCACATTCGGTCATATTAAGGAGAGAGATGCAGGAGCAATACAACAGCCATTTTAGATTTCACCTAAACTACTCAGGAGTAATAAATCAGGATACCGTGATGTAGCACCATGTTATACATTTTGATTTTTGATACTAGAATTTCTTTCCTGGAACTTACATATTCCCAATGCTGGGAATAATTGAACAGCTTGACTACTATCTCTATATTATTTGACACATTTAATGTCCAGGGTCATAGTCTCATGACTAGATGCTTTGTTGGAATTTTATTGTCTTCTATAGCTGAACAAATGGAGTGGAGGGTATGAACAGCCATCTTGGGCTGGCTGTTGATGCCAAGTGGAGAAGTTGGACTCATGATACTTTTTTTATTGACATAATATTACGGTGTAAATTGTCTCACTGTAAAACTACAAATAAGCTATCAACATCCCAGCCACCAATTCTTTTCCTTATATTTTTGATGTAAGCTACCCAGAGTAGTGCCCAACATTAATTGGGAGACATAAAAGCCAGTGAGGCAGAACTTGTTACTGAAAAGTGGTTAACAACTGGTTACTATCTCTGTATTATTAAATATTTATGTAATAATATAATAGCATGGCAGTCATACATTTTCTGCATTTCTAGTGTACCAACCTAACTGAATATGATGCTTCCATTGACTCCAGTTGACAAATTTGACACAACAATAGTGTTGACCTTAAATAATCTGATGTCCAGCCAGACTTTCCCTAACTTCTGGTCTATAATTATCTCATTTTCCCTATCGATGTGGAAATATTTTTGATCAAATATTAGCTCAATTAAGTTTACATTTTGACATTCTGAAAATAGCCATGTTATGATGGATAATGATTTATTTCTCTCTTTTTTTGCTTTTTGTGGAATCAAAATTCCAGTGTCCTTTGATCTGAATAATAAAATCAGTTCTTACATAGAAACAAGCTGTGTTGTTAAGGCTTTAAACATTATCATAAACCATCATAAGTCACTCTGTACATCAGGTACAGGTACAAGATCTTTCAGTCCTTTTCCCCAGGAACGATTAATCAAATTTTATAGGCTCACAAATGGTTTGCCCAACACCCAGTAGTAATATTTTAGTTATATTTACACTACAAGTAAAATCTTTGCAAGGAGTCGTATGGTGAATACATATGCCACAATCTAACAACAAAATATTCTGTGATGGAAGCTGACATTTGAGGGTCTGAAATCAAGGCATAATCTGAAATAGAAGCATACAGCCTACAGCCCTTGTAGATCTCATGTGTCTCTCATGTGTCTCTCAGTGTCCTCTGCAAGCAATTAATTAATTTAACCCTCTGCAAAATAAACCTATTTCCTCTCCAGCATTACAGTAGATGTAAAGGCAGATGGGGAAGGAGGGAGGAAAAAAAACAGACGGAAGACAGAGGAAACGGATGGCCTTCACTATACTTGATTCTGACCTCAGTCATCACTGATATGCACAAGGCCTCCCAGAGGATGGAGAGGCTTGGGCCACTTCCATTTCTTGAGGCTCCTAGTATTTATATACTAGTATATATATACTAGGAGCCTCAAGAAATGGAAGTAAATATATTTGAGTATTTGAGTAAATATATAAAGTAATAGTAGAGTTTTAAAATTGTTGTGCATTTTAAATTTAACCCACCATGTGGTGGGTCCTGTGCATGCAACTCCCTGTATGTTACCCCAAGTGAGTTGTCAACTCTTAGTCTAAAGCAGGTGCAGGATACTTCCAGAGGTCTGGACCCTGCATGTGCCCCCAGAGCTCAGAGGGCTCCCCCAAAGCCTTTGACTACTCCTTAAGAAAACTTGAAATGGCCCATCATAACCTGTAGGGGTGCTGGGGGTAATTTCAATAAATTATTGCCACTCTCAGATTATTTTAGGCTGTTGCTCTTTCTCAAAACTGGAAGTGCCCATAAATTCATTCCATTGGCCTAGAACAGGCCAGAGAGGATTGAAAATATGGTGAAATTGCCCCCTCAGCACCACTAGAAGACACAGGGGCCTTTTTGAGTTTTAAAAAAGGGGGATACTAGAGAAAGGTGAGAGGAACCTTGTGGGAGTTTTGTGAATTGCATGCAGCCCATTAGGTATATTTGGCTTACCTCTGGTCTCAATTCACACCATATGACTCCAAACATTTCTGACTAATTGACAGACAGAAGTTGCAGACCAACAACATTTAGAGGGGTGCAGTTTTCCAGTCTTATGCCATTGGTTATTCTGTCAGCTGTTTTGCAAGACATGGCTCTCCTTAGCACTGTGGATCCTTTTGCTGAAGAACACTGGACAGTAAACCTGGGATTTAACATGTACAGATTGTGGGGGTTTTTTGCCTGGGATTTTATATTAGCCAAGCAACATGATGAAGTGAGACTTGAACCCTAGGCCTTTCAGGACAAAGCCCAGCTGGCCAAATGCTAAGTTATACCAGGCGTCCAAACTGATGTGTATTTAGCTCTTTTAATCACACCAAAAACGTTTTCCCTTCCTACCTTATCTTATGACCATTACCATGCCATAAATAATATCGTTGGAGGTTGTATCCTACATTGCCACCATAACTAAGGTATTTTACTTTGCTCCAAAGTTTTCACTTTTCTTCAATCCCATCCTCACTTCTCTTTGCTTCAAAATATATTCAATATCCAGAGTTATCACAAAAAGCATTTCTAAACTATCAACAGCCACTATGGTACCTGTCTAAAACCAGGGGCTCAGATCTGAGGGACAGTTAAGTCACTAAAGTCAGAGTAGGAATTTAACTTTCTCAGGCAAAGCTTAGGGGAGGATTTTCATTCTGCAAGAGTCAATACATCTTAAATGCTGCAGCTCCTCAAAGTTAAAAAGTAAAATTGCTGTCTTAAAATTGTGGTTTCGTTCTGAACTATTTTCTCCTCTGCATTATAATGAAATATCATTTTATTATTAGCTTTTAAAAATATCTTACAATTGCTTTGAACATGCATATATATTGCACTACTTTTTTTATTCCAGTCCTTACTATAAGAGTGGGTTTTCCGTTATATGTTAATGTTTGGCAAATTCTCAGTTTCACTGCAGATGTGGAAATAGTTTCCTAATAGGTGCTGGTTTCTAATATGATGGTAATGAGATCTGGAAACATGCATTTTCTTAACAATCTTTAATGGCTGGAGAAACAGATGATGGCATAGAGTGCATTCATTCTTGTCACAAAGACTGTCAAAGAAGGGAAAATGGCACCACAATGAGTTTCTTATCTCATTTACAATCTCTCCAATTATTCCAAAGGAGGCTTACCTAATAATATCACTCTAGGCATTGTTGTCTTTATAACCAAAGACACTCATTGGGGGCACTTCTTGGAATGAAGAAGAGGATGAATGGAATATTGTATTTCAAACCTTAAAGTTATGGAAAGCAAAGTAACCCTGTGATCATTCTGCTGGTATCATTTATAGAACGGGAGAACTGAAAGTTGGAGGATTGCTGTTCCCTTTACAAACCACCTAAATACTACATTCCACACCACAAATCAGACCAGTTCATTTCTTAGGCTGGAGAAGGATGATAGTCCGTCTTCTCTCCTTTTTTCAATACATTGTATTTCCCCAAACCAAGAGACTCTTTCCTGTAGCTTTCTTGCTTTCTGGCTTGCTAATATCCTGATCCGCAAAACATTTCTTGCAAAATAAAGTGAAATCAGATTGAATCAGAAATCAGAAATCATCATTATTTCCTTCAGAATGAATACATTTGTTCTCATTGCAATCCAGGGGACTCTCAAGAGTCTCCTCCAGCACCACAATTCAAAGGCATCAATTCTTTGGCGGTCAGCTTTCTTTATGGTCCAGCTCTCACTTCCATACAACACTACAGGAAAAATCATAGCTTTGACTATTCGGACTTTTGTTGGCAAGGTGATGTCTCTGCTTTTTAAGATGCTGTCAAGGTTTGTCATTGCTTTCCTCCCAAGAAGCAGGCGTCTTTTAATTTCAGGGCTGCTGTCTCCATCTGCAGTGATCATGGAGCCCAAGAAAGTAAATCTGTCACTGCCTCCATATCTTCCCCTTCTATTTCCCAGGAGGTGATGGGACCAGTGGCCATGATCTTAGTGTTTTTGATGTTGAGTTTAAGACCGTTTTTTGCACTCTCCTCTTTCACCCTCATTACAAGGTTCTTTAGTTCCTCCTCACTTTCTGCCATCAGAGCGGTATCATCTGCATATCGGAGGTTGTTGATATTTCTTCCAGCAATCTTAATTCCAGCTTGGGATTCCTCCAGTCCGGCCTTTCGCATGATGTATTCTGCATATAAGTTAAATAAGCCGGGGGACAATATACAGCCTTGTCGTACTCCTTTCCCAATTTTGAACTAATCAGTTGTTCCTCTACTATGTTGTATTATGTCCTACTGAAAGTTAATATTGACTGAATTCAACTAAGTATGTAGCAGGGATTGAGCCAGTGCTGGGGAACTTGGTAGCGTGCACACTTTCAGCAGGTTTCTGAGAGACACAGTCAGTTTGGTTTTACATCCCCATAATATATAGAATATGGTTGGTTTTGCTACTCCTACAACTGTTAATAGGCACATCTAGCTATCTTTATTTATTTTATTTAAAATATTTTTACTCTGCCTTTCTCCTTGAAAAGGACCCAAGATGGTTTACCAATACTGAAAGACAGTATTTAAAGTTGAAAACGATGATTATACAATGGTGGTTAACATCATTAAAAGATTATATTTAAAAGGGGACCTTACATCAATTAACAGGCAATATTAAGGCAAAGATTTGCTCCATATACTTTGGAAAGCTGAATGAAGCAAGAAGCAGCAATGTTCATGGGTGGGGGGAGATCATGGTACAGGTTGGCTGTTCTTTTGACAGGGTGGGTGGCTTCTAATGCATAATTTCCAGGGGACAGCTATTTTAAGTCTCTCACAGAAAAAAAAGATGTGTTCAGTGGTTTCCAATCCTGTATCTCCAGATGTTTTTGCATTAAAACTCCCAGAAGCCTTCACCACTAGCTATGCTGGCCAGGATTTCTAGGAGTCATTGTCCAAGGACATCTAGTGACCCAAGGTTAGGAACCACCACTCTAGTGGGTCCTATAAACACAAGCACTTTTTATGCAGCTTAAGCTTTCACAATATATGATTAAATTTGAACTGTAACATACAAGTTGCTAATAATGATGGATGGTCAAAATTTGTTCAGTTAGCATCTGGAATAATCTGGTAATATTCCAACAACCATTTTTAGAAGATTCTGGTAGTTCACACAAAAAACCACGTGGTGTCCAACTTTTTTTCTTGTTTTGAAATGCCTGTGTGTAAATAAATTACTACTGCAATGTGGTTTGCTGTTGATTTTAATTCTAACATGGTTATAGGTCTGCTAAACAATCAACTAAGATTAATTCTTTCTTTCTTTCTCTGTCCTTCAGTGACTGTATTTATATAAGAAAAAGTGTTAACATTTTACCAGCACCAGCCACTTATTTGTGCTAATTATCATTCATGCATTAGCACCCATTAGTCTGCACTTTTTTTAAAAAAAAAAGGCAGGGGGAGGGGAAATCAATCAGCATTCCAATCTTGCTTCCTTAGCAGAATGTCATTATTGTGGTTTTCAAAAACTGGCAAAATGCCTAAGAAGAGGCCCCTTTTTTGCCACTTGGACTGTCTAATCCAGACATCATTATTGATCAAACTGACATACACCTGCCAAAGTTGGTTGGAGCAGTATTACGTGAAAGACAGGAATCTGGAGCTGTCTCCTTTCCCTCAGAATCCTTATCAGCAAAAATAATGGGGAAATCAGAATATGAAATCTAGAGAGCAGCTCAGAAAAAAAAAATACAAGAAATGGTGTGCAGATACAATTTAGGCATCTCTTGGATGCTACTTGACAGGGAAAATGAAGAAATGCATTGCATTTTCAATGAAAATGAATCAGATCTGTATTAGATTATTTAAAAGACAGTTTCTGGGCTTTTGATTCCAGTGAATTAATGGGTAATCCCAGTTATTTTTTGCCTAGTGATTGACTGGGGTTTGCACATATCTGGTTTACACCTCCATTCAACACTTTGGAAATTGACACACACACACACACACACACACACACACACACACACACACACACACACACACACACACACACACACACACACACACACACACACCCTTCAGTTTAAACCAGTTTAGGACCCCTTAGGTCCCAATCTTTGCTTATTTTTAAAAATCTGAAGCTTTGTGCAGTCTGTTAATTCTCGTTTGATAAATGTTCGTGAAGGTGAGTTTTCTTTGTTCCCAAAGTTCTTTAAAACTGTAACAACTAGAAACATATATAATTGTGTGTAGTTTATACTTTTCCAGATGTGCTACTGAGATTGTAGGCTGAAGGAAAGGCTCTGCTAAAGATCTTTGAGGGCAAACAGATTTCCAGAACTATTTGTAACCTTTGCTGTGGTTAGAAACCCATTCGTTACACCCCCATATTCCTTTACTTTGTCATCTTCTCCCAACCAAAGTAAAGGATTTGCCCACACTGGGTTTTCTCTTCCCTCCACCTCAGTGTTCACCAGTCTCAGAATTCACCCCAAGATTTACCTCAGGATTTATTTATTTATTTATTGCATTTATACCCCACCCATCTAGTCAATTGACTACTCTTGGAGGCTGACTTTCACGGGGGAACTGGAGCTGTATGTTTAGACATTTGGGCATATTGATTTCAAATTTAGATTTTCCTCCCAGAGGTTGAAGAATCTCATAGATGACATTTATACAATGTGTTTAACAGAGGAATTTTAGAAATACATATGACTGGATGCCACTAAAAGAGAATTATTTGTGGGTCTGCCTGAGGTTCTGGTCTAATATGGCCACTCACTCCATGTTTTAAAGTTGGGAATGCAGAATATCTGGACATACTCAAGGCTGTATTATTCAGAGGGCTCAATAAACTGAAGCCTAAAAGGCCCACAGCGCCTGAATTTTTCATTTTCATTTTTTATTTTTTGCTGAGGTGCTCTGGGGCTTCTGGAGGGACGTGGTGGTGCTGCGGGCTAAACCGCAGAAGCCTGTGCTGTAGGGTCAGAAGACCAAGCAGTCGTAAGATCGAATCCACGCCACAGAGTGAGCACCCGTCGCTTGTCCCAGCTCCTGCCAACCTAGTGGTTTGAAAGCATGTAAATGCGAGTAGATAAATAGGGACCACCTCGGTGGGAAGGTAACAGCGTTCCGTGTCTAAGTCGCACTGGCCATGTGACCACGGAAGATTGTCTTCGGACAAACGCTGGCTCTATGGCTTGGAAACGGGGATGAGCACCGCCCCCCCCGAGTCAAACACGACTGGACAAAAATTGTCAAGGGGAACCTTTACCTTTACCTTCTGGGGTTTCTGTGGTTAAAGACACTTTGTACTCTGCACCATAGCAATACGTGTACATACATATTTATCCATATATATTAAAACAATCATCCATAAATTATATATTTAAATATATAAAGTTACACTTAAAAATATTACAGTATTGATCAATTATAACTCCAAAATGAACTTTTCTGAAGAGTTCTACTTGCACAATAAAAATACTTTTAAAATTGTGAGTAAAATTCTCCAGGTAACCCTCAAAATGGATATAGGGTTATGTACTGTGGTCTATTACCTACCATATCAGGATCAGGCTGTCAGCTGTAGTGGGGTGAACGATTGAAGTGTTGAATGGGCTCTGAAATACCTAGGGGCTTGGGCCTCGGCATATTTATATGTTTCTAGATATTGCTAAGACCTTTCAGAACAAACAATGAAAAATACACATATGTAAAGATATTTAGATCTATTTAGTTTTTTTGTCTCAGAATTGATATTTAACTGAGACAGGTTAGTTCAGTAAATGTCTATGATCAAGTTTTCCTAATAACTAATTATTAGCTGAAGCTTTAGGGAAAGTGATTTCAAGACAAAATCAACCCAGTTGTTTAACTTGGGTTCTCCGTAGCATCTTTGCAAAATTCCAATGTTTCTAGTTTTTTTCTGTTTCAGAAACCTTTGGAACAAACATAAACACTTTCGAAAATATGTATGGGTACAATGGTGCAGTACAATGCAGTTGGTATCCAGAATCCATAATAAAAGGCAGCAAATCAACTTTTCAGTTCTAATTTCAGTTACAGAGCTGCACTAAGAAATTATTCAGATTAAACAACCCAGTAAAAATGTCTTAAGGGGGAAACTCAGAGACAGAGTTCTTGTTTGATTTTATGTAGCACAGATGATAAGGAAAGCAATTGGCACAAGACTTCAGAAGAAAATCATAAATGGAGTAAAATGCATTTAGTGCCAGAGTAAATGCCAGATGAAACCTGTGGTTGCATCTGAGAGCAGTAGCTCTGCAATTCGCTTCTTCTCTATACACCTACTAGCCTTCTTGTCTATGATTTGTAGCAGAATCAGAACCCTCCAGCCAACATGACTAGCAGGAGCCCAAAGCATAGATAATCTGAGCTCTAAGCAGAACATACATTATGTTTTACTTCACTCAAGCAGGAGAGATCAAAACCTGTAAAACATTAATACTACTGGTTCAGTAAAATGTATGTTGTAGTGAACTATACAGAGGAAACACAGGAAACCAGTATACGACTGCCATTTTGACTAGGAACGTATTTTGAGTAATTTCCATTTTGACCCTTGCCCTACTAGGGTATTTCAGGACAGTGAAGATGCAGTTACTAGCCCTACCCCATCTATTACTTTCTTTGATGGCCTGGGCCTCCAGTTCTCCATGACATAGGTTTGAACTTGTGCAACCTGCGGGGAGATGGGGGATTCTGTGGAGTGTGCTTAAAAAACCAAAAACACTGTGCTCTTACAAGAAGCCAGTGTATTCTTTCACAAGCACTGCTTCTCTTAGAATGTGATCTTTGTGGGTTTTTAAAATATATATATCCCTTTCCAGTGTAATTGCAAATGAAACATGTAATGAAAACATGAGCCATGTAATGTAAACAAGGGGCTCTAGGGAGATCACCACCATATACACTGCCATATACACTAATCAAATATTAAACGAGTTTTCTGACCTGTTTTTA